>NW_005871973.1:126009-135039 GCF_000147115.1 Myotis lucifugus
TTGCAATAAATGTGACTCTTTAATTCGACTTCTTGAGGCGTCCTTGTGTGATTCGCGGGGTACATTACAACACTGCAGCACTTTATTTTTCTCACAATGACTTGTTTTTCGAGCCTAATGTTCTCACATGACAGTAGAAAACCCAAACTTGTTATCTCTTAAAGAATTGAGAATTGTGTACAAAAATTTTACATAAATTAAAAGGATGAATTGCCCAGCTGATGTAATTCAGTGGATTGAACATAGTCCCATGAACCAAGAGGTCCCAGATTTGATTCCCAGTCAGGACACATGCCCAGGTTGTGGGCTTGATCCCCAGTAGGGGGCGTGTGGGAGGCAGCCTATGGATGTATCTCTCATCGATGTTTCTATGTATCTCCTTTCCTTCTCTCTGAAATCAATAAAAATGTATTTTAAAAAAAGCATCAGGTTTTTTAAAAAAAAGATGAATAAATTTAGAGGTGAAAATGCAAATTGTTTTCCAACTTAAGGCAAGAAACAAGCATCCTAGGTATTCTGGCAGGAAAACATCAGCTAAGAAAGGAAAATAGGTCTAGGTTCTCTAGATCCCTTCTGCTGCCCATCTAGAGCAGCGGTTCTCAACCTGTGGGTCGCGACCCCTTTGGGGGTCGAACAACCCTTTCACAGGGGTCGCCTAAGACCATCGGAAAACACATATATAATTACATATTGTTTTTGTGATGAATCACTATGCTTTCATTATGTTCAATTTGTAACAATGAAATTGGGGGTCACCACAACATGAGGAACTGTATTAAAGGATCGCGGCATTAGGAAGGTTGAGAACCACTGCTCTAGAGCATAAGCAGATTTATACCTGAGCCCATGCACTACCCACACTCCTTGCTTTCCAACCCTAAGCCCTCTTAGCCTGGTGTCACAACCTAATGAAAACGGTCTTGCTCCTTTTTTTTTTTTTTTCTTGTCTTGCTCCTTTTATAAAATACTATCATTTGTTTTTGAACCATTAACTTATTTGTGATTATATTACAACATGTAATTCTCAAAACAGGAATCTGCCTTTCAAGCCAGTAAAATAAAACACAGATAAGAGTTTTTAGAAACTAAATTTCCTATTTAGTGAGGTAACACAGTGATAAAGCGTGAAATACTATTTTTGAGGTCCTCATAAGATGTGAATGACCCACGTCCCGCGTGGTTCAGGGTTCCGGCTCTGGAGAAGGGCCGCGAGCAAATGACAGAGATGAGACAAGAAAAAATAATTTGGAAATTGGGGGGCCAGGCGAGAGCCCATCCCAAGAGGATGGACTCTGCTTGTGCTCAGGCCTTGTCATCCTTTTATTCAGTTTGGGATACACCTATAGCCCTTAGGCAGGCATTTTCCAGGAACAGACAGATTTTCTTATCAGTAAGGATTTACATGACTATCTGGTGGGGAAGTTGCTTCAGCTGCCATTGTCTCGACTAAACAGTGGGTGCATAGCCCTGACCTTTGCCAGGGCTCAAGGGTCACCAGCCTTCCGGGCTCCTTGTCCACACCTCTCTGCTAGTGAAGACAATAGGCGGGCTTCCCCCAATAAGATTAGTCATTCTCAATGTCTAATTGATTCCCTAACAGTTAAACCTTTTTTTAAAAACTGTATTTTCATTGATTTTTAGAGAGAAAGTAAAGGAGAGGGATAGAGAGATAGAAACTTTCCAAGCCTCAAACTCTCTCAACACCATCAGACTGGCAGGACAGAAATGACAGCTGGTTCAGGACTCATGCCAGCTTCTAAAGAAATCCTGGAATTGGCCTGACCGGTTTGGCTCAGTGGCTAGAGCGTCGGCCTGTGGACTGAAGGGTCCCGGGTTCGATTCTGGTCAAGGGCATGTACCTTTGTTGAGGGCACATCCCCAGTGCGGGGTGTGCAGGAGGCAGCTGATCGATGTTTCTCTCTCATCGATGTTTCTAACAATCTATCCCTCTCCCTTCCTCTCTGTAAAAAATCAATAAAATATATTTTAAAAAAAAAAGAAATCCTGGAATAGGCAGCTTCTGCAGGTTAGTACCCTGAACAAATCAGGAATGCGTGGTCTCCCCAATTCTCACCAAGACACTGGATTTCTCTTGCACAATCATGTTTTCGTTTCAGCCACCAAGTGACCAACCACATGTACAGGGGTTTAAATCATAAATATGGCCCTAACTGGTTTGGCTCAGTAGATAGAGTGTTGGCCTATGGCCCAACCAGGGCCTGGGCCAGGGAGGAGCCTGCAACCAAGGTATGTGTCCTTGACTGGAATCGAACCTGGAACCCTTCAGTCCAGAGGTCGATGCTCTAGCCACTGAGCAAACTATCACTTTTTTATAGTATCCTTTTATGCACAAAAGTTTTTAATTTTAATGAGATCCAGTTTATCTCAGTGTAGTTTGAATTTGCATTTTAATAATCACAAGTGAGGTTGAACATGAGATATATTTTTCCCTTATAGAAGTTTACAGTCTGATTAAACTAGGCAAAACAGATAAAGCCATATATTCTGAATGGTATACGCTAGTTTTCAGTTTCCCCACCTGTAAAATGGAGCTGTTAGACCAGTGGTTCTCAACCTGTGGGTCGCGACCCCTTTGGCGGTCGAACGACCCTTTCATAGGGATCGCCTAAGACCATCCTGCATATCAGGTATTTACATTACGATTCATAACAGTAGCAACATTACAGTTATGAAGTAGCAACGAAAATAATTTTATGGTTGGGTCACAACATGAGGAACTGTATTTAAAGGGCCAGAAGGTTGAGAACCACTGTGTTAGACAAATATGACCATTAGAGGAGTATGCTTGCAGCCCTGACCGGTTTGGCTCAGTGGATAGAGCATCGGCCTGGGGACTGAAGGGTCCCGGATTTGATTCCGGTCAAGGGCATGTACCTTGGTTGTGGGCATATCCCCAGTGGGGGGTGTGCAGGAGGCAGCTGATCGATGTTTCTCTCTCACCGATGTTTCTGGCTCTCTATCCCTCTCTCTTCCTCTCTGTAGAAAATCAATAAAATATATATTTAAAAAAAAAGAATATAATCTTAAAAAAAAAAAAAAAAGAAGAGTATGCTTGCCATTAGTAGGAAACCATGAACACCTTTCTCACTGGATTCTTTAGTCTTAGGACTCTTGCTTCCGAGACTAGATCTTGGTCACTCGGAGTCTGTACCACTGGCTTGTGGAGCGTTTTCTCCTGGTTCTGGCAGATGCCTTTCTCCCCAACGTGCTCCTCTCCTCATTCCCATCAGGATACGTAGCGTTGTTATCCAAGCCAGAAAGCCAGCCGTTGGCCCCACTTGACTTCCATCTCCAGGTAACCCTGTGACATGGCCTCCACAGCCTCTCCCTCACCCTGCCCTCGGTATCCCCAGCTGCTGCTGCCCAAACCCGGGCCTGGACTCCAGCACCAGCCTCCTCTCCAGGCTCCTGGCCGCTAGGCTTTGCTTCCAGTCTCATGGGGCCTCAGGAATGATTTTTTAATTTTCCTTTGATGCTTTATTTGTATCCTGCAATGTGGTGGGTTGAATAGCAGCCCTTCAAAACTTGATGTTCACTCGGAACCTCAGAACGTGACCTTATTTGGAACAAAGAAAGGGCTTTGCAGATGCAATTAGTGAAGGAGCTCTGGATGAGATCATTAGGAATTTAAGGGGGACCCTACACCCAGTGACTGGTGTCCTTATAAGAAGAGGAGACACAGAGGCACACAGGGGAGAAGGCCATGTGAAGGTGGGGCGGGGACCGGAGTGATGCAGCCACCCGCCAAGGAGCACCAGAGCCACCAGAAACCGAGAGGCAGGAAAGTATCCTTTCCCTGGGTGCTCTTCTCCTGGAAGCACGCCCCTGCCTTCCCCTTCCCCTTCCCCCTTCCCCTTCCCCCTCCCACTCCCCCCCTCCCACCCCTCCGTGGTGGTCCCAGGCACATCACAGTTAGCTTCCTCACTCCCAAGCTCCCAGGGCCCTTCCTTTACCTCTATACCTTGTTTCCTGAGCCCATTTCTTTTAGGAATTACTTTTTCTACCTCTATGATTTACCAAATAAATGTTCTGTTATAATTTGGGTTTGGGCTCTGAATTATTTCCTAGCCAGAACCCAAGTAAAAAAAAAAAGAGAAAAAGAGAGACAGGATCCTTCCCATGTAAAAAAAAGAAAAGAAAAAAAAAAAGAGAGAAAGGACCCTTCTCGGAGCCTTGGGAGGGAGCATGGCCCTGTGCCACCTTGATTTTGGACGTCCCAGGGTCTCCCAATCTGGGGGATAATAGATTCCTGTTGTTTTCAGTGATCCAGTTTGTGGTCCTTTATGATGGCAGCCCCTGGACCCTAATACACACAGGTAGGCCATGTTCATTGTGGGAAACATGATAAAATACAGATAAGTGAACAGAGAAGAAAAAAAGTAAAGAAAAAACGTACACAAGCAATTCCATCCCCCAGAGACAATCACTGTTAACATTTTAGCATCTATATTGTCAGAGTAATATTTCTAAAATACAAATTTCTAAAATCTCTCCGAAATGCCTTTGGAATAAAATCTAAAACTCCTTAATCGGGCCTCCTAGAACACAGCCTGCTTGTCACCATAGTGTGTGGGTTCTTGACTTTGTGTAGAAAAGATTCCACAACACGAGTCCAGGTGGCTTTTGAGAGTGTGTTTGTTAACGCTGGGGACAGTGAAACAAGGGAGGGCTTAGGTAGGAGAAGCAACAGGAGAGGAAAAGTCAGAGGAAAGGGGGCCATGGAGACAGGTCCGGGGGGTTAGCCCAGCTGGAGCCGTCATTACCCACCGCTCCCCTGGTTACAAGTCTCATGGGGTCCCCTAGAGTTTAGGAGAAAACCAGCAAAGACACAAGGCATGGACATGCCCTTTGGAGGGCGCACTGTGGCTCTTTTGTCTTGAGGCTTTTTATCTCTCTTTGACCTGCCAGAATCCTAGGGGAGTTCTCAGGGGAGGGTCTTCACAGAATATTCATTAGCTTTGTTTTCTTTTTATTATTTTATTAATTTCTAACAGAGAGGAATGGAGAGGGATAGAGAGTTAGAAACATCGATGAGAGAGAAACATCGATCAGCTGCCTCCTGCACATCTCCCACTGGGGATGTGCCCGCAACCAAGGTACATGCCCTTGACCGGAATTGAACCCGGGACCCTTCAGTCTGCAGGCTGACGCTCTATCCACTGAGCCAAACCGGTTAGGGCTGTTTTCTTTTTTAAAAAATATTTTTTAATTGACTTTAGAAAGAGAGGACAGGGGAGAGAGAGAGAGAGAGAGAGAGAGAGAGAGAGAGAGACATCAATGTGAGGGAGAAATATCAATCGGCTGCCTCCTGCCCACCCCCTACTGGGGACTGAGCCTGCAACCAAGGCTGGTGCCCTGACTGGGAATTGAACCAGCGATCTTTTGGCACATGGGACAATGCTCAACCAACTGAGCCACACCTGCCAGGGCTCATTAGCCTTTCAGGTGTGTTCTTCAGTGTGTTCATTCATCCAAATGTGTGTATAGAGGGGACAGGGGTTCTTTTCTGGTTAGTTTCTTTTAAAAGAACGTCATTAAGATTGTTATTGAAAAAGGACCCAGGACCAAGTCCATTCTGACCTGAGACGATCTGAAATTTGCTCCTTAGCATCCTTGGTTAAGGAAGGTAAAACGTTGTGACTCACTTGCTCGCTGTAAATTGCTCAGATTGTTTGGCCTGTTTCATTGTATTGTCTCAGCTTCCGTATTCCACTTGTCAAGGAATCTGCCCAGCTTCTTACTATCCTGCCTCGGTGACTCCTGGGGCCTCTCCCATTCCCACTTCTGATTCCTGAATCCAGGAATCCTGGAGCTGACATTCCTCTGAGGCAAGACAGACCATAAACACACAAACAGAAAACCAATCCTCAGTTCTGGGAGCAGCTAGGGGGCGCGGAAAGGCAGCGTTTGTGTCAGGAAGCATCCTATTTCCTCCCTCTCCCAGAGGGAGACAGGACCGAGGTGGGGAGGGCAGCTCCCAGAGTTGTGCTATAGCGCCCTCTGCTGCTGTGAGGGAAAAGGTCACCTCTTTATCTGAGGTCCCAGCTCCAGCCAGCCTGCTCCCACAGGCCTGCAACTGTGGTGTCGACCAGGCCTGGCAGCTTCCAGGCGCTGTGTGGGTTAACGGCATGGCCAGGACCATGCAGCCTCAGCACAGGCGAAGCAGGGCACCTGGCAAGCAGAGCGTTTGCCCTCAAAGAAGTCTTGGATTCAGCTCCTGGAAGATACCCCTGTTCCCGTGGCCAAGAAAGACCCTGTGAGGGAAGGCTTCCCCTGGGCAACAGGGATGGTCCCTAGTCTGAGCCTTTTCAGGCACTGCCTCCTTCACCGCACTCCGTGGCCTTTGTGCAGCCCTCGCTCAGGTTGGCACAGTTCCCCGTCTCCCCCCCCCCTTCTTCTCAGGGTGGATGCTCTCTGTAATTTGGGGGTTTCTAGAGGTTGGTTTTTTTGTGTGTGTTTTTGTTAATCCTCACCCGAGGATATTTTTCCCATTGCTTTTCAGAGAGAGAGAGAGAGAGAGAGAGAGAGGGGAAGGAAGAGAAGGAGGGGGGAGAGAGAGAGAGAGAAAGAGAGAGAGAGAGAGAGAGAGAGAGAGAGAGAGAGAGAGATATCAACGTGAGAGAGACACATTGGGTGGGTAGGAAGGGAACCCGCAACCTGCAACCAAAGTGCATGCCTTTGACTGGGAACCAAACCGGCTACCATTCTGTGCGCAGGCCGACACTCCAACCACTGACCCACACCAGCCAGGGGGGGTTCTAGAGCTCTTAAGCACTAACTTTTATTTTCTTAGTGTTGGCAGTGAAAATAGCACCAGGTATTAGACCAGTGGAGTCAGACCAAACCTTGGTTCGGCAACCTTGGTACTGGAATTCTGGCTAAGAAAGACTCAAGACTCAAACTATAAAAGAAAGTTTATTTATGAAGTTACAGAGGTAGAAGAAGTGAGCTGTAGAAGAAATGGGCTCAGGAAACAAGTTACAGAGGCAAAAGAAGGGCCTTGGAGCTTAGGAGAGAGAGAGGCAAGAAATCCATGCCTGGGGGAAGGGAGAGGGGGAAGGGAGAGGGTGTGCTCCTGGAGAGAGCCGCACTCCAGCTGAGGTCTCAGCTTTCCCAGTGTGTCCTTTCAGGGCTGGCGCCAGGGCAGGGGTCATTAGTCAACACAGCTGGTCCTGATGTCAGCCATAGTGTCCCTTGTCTGGTTTGGCTGCTTGTCTGGGCCTGGAGCTGAAACACAACAGAGGTCTAGGTGTATTTGATTCGGGTGAGAGCCTCATTGTCCTGGGGGCTTAATGCTGAAGGGCTATTCTCCGGCCCCCTTGTTTGTTCCCCTCTAAGGAGGTCTAAGGTCTAACCTGTATGGCTAGCAACATGCCAGGGGACCAAAGGTCAGGGGAGCGTCCAAACCATATGACGAGCGATATGAAAGGTCAGGGATCCAAACCGAATGACCAGTGATATGCTAGGGAAGCACAGGTCACCCTGGGGGCAAGGTTCTTGTTTTACCAGTTTTCCCCATTGCTATGCACCTGGGGCGTTCCACCTTGGTGGCTTTCTGTACCTGCCCATCACCCTTGCTCTGCTCATGCCTAGCTGCCTATCATATTAGCATTACTTACTTAGTCTCTTTAGAGAGGTTAGCAGTTGAAGTTTTTTTTAAAAAATATATTTTTATTGATTTCAGAGAGAGAAATAGAAACATTCAATGATGAGAGAGAATCATTGATTGGCTGCCTCCTGCATGCCCCAACTGGGGATTGAGCCCACAACCCGGGCATGTGCCCTGACCAGGACCTATGAACCCTGACTTCCTGGTTCATAGGTTGATGCTCAACCACTGAGCCATGCTGGCTGGGCTTAAAGTTTTATTTCAGATGAATTCTAACTGCCAGACTTGATATTTTTTATTTTAAAATACTCAGAGGCAGGGGGCTTGCTGAAAAGTAAAAGACCAATCAGTCAAACTCCCATCACTTAAAAATGATAAAATATGAAGTGGCATTCCCCTCAACTGGCCCGACCCTTCAGCCCTGCACTGCAGAGCCCCCCAGAGGCACAGTGGGAGCTGCTCACTGGAGGGGCCACAGAGCACCATGCAGGCTGAAGGTGAAAGCAGTTTTTACAGGTAAAATAGGCAGGTTTAGGAAGTTTCAGGAATTAGGGGTTCCATGGGGAGAACCACAAGGCTGCAAAGCTGGGAGCTGCCCAAAGGTATACATTTCAGAATAAGGGAGCGGCCAGGAAGTGTGCATTTACAGAGTAAAGGGAAGGAAGCCACTCACTCAGAGAAGGAAGAGGAGGCCAAAGGGAATAGAAAAACACGAGGGAGAGAAGAGGGGAACCCCACGTGGGGTTTGAGCTCTGAAGCTGCTATAGACCAATCAGGGGGGATATCAGGACACAAGGAACTGCAGCCTTTATAAACCTTAGAAAAGAGACTTAGTGGGACTCTCTCCCCCTCCCCACGTGGGAGTCTGTGCTTGTTTCTCAATACATTTCCACCTTTTCCTGTACCACCTTTTGTCTGTAGCTTCATTCTTTGAATCCACCTGGACAAGAACCCGGGAAGCTACATTTGTATCCTTCCCAGTTCCATATTCAAGTTTCAAAGGTGCAACAGAAACATTTGTGGATAAAAGGGGCCACATACTAACCTGACAAGCGCAGGGAAGGCCTGCTAGGCCAGTGGTCGGCAAACTCATTAGTCAACAGAGCCAAATATCAACAGTACGATTGAAATTTCTTTTGAGAGCCAAATTTTTTAAACTAAAACTATATAGGTAGGTACATTGGTATTAACTTAATTAGGGTACTCCTAAGCTGGCCTTTGCTAAAAATGTCCTCAATCTGATTGAGGTACATTCGCTGAGGTCGACCCCTTCCAACTCTCCCATCCACACTCGTCTTGTATACTTGTTTCGTCTATCTCCTTTCTTTTATTGATTTTTTACAGAGAGGAAGTGAGAGGGATAGAAAGTTAGAAACATCGATGAGAGAGAAACATCGATC
>NW_005871973.1:135194-138085 GCF_000147115.1 Myotis lucifugus
CAGTTATAGTGGGTAGCTATATCCTAGGCCAGTATCTTCACTGACAAGGTCAACATTTACCTACCTGAACTGAGCCCATCTGTCTCTTTGCATCTATAATAACATACCCTTGAAATGTCTGGGTAACTTGTAACTTCCCTTTTTCTGGAGCCCTTGGGGCACAACCTAATGTGCCAGGACAGACACCACAAACTCCTTCATTGTTATCATGTTAATCGATCCTGCACCCACCTAAGTCCGTGTCTATCATTTTACTTTTTATTCAATCCCAGGGGTTCCCCCACACACACACTTTGCTTTCTCCCACCTCTCAGGTCTATCACCAATGGATTTCATATAACTCACCTATGTCTCTTCCTTTGATTGCAATGTATAAATATAGATGTAACCCGCCATTCTCCAGAGCATTATCTCAATCCCTTGAGGTTCTGCTTCCCTGAAATTGTAGAGTTTGGCTCAAATAAACTCACAAAAATTCTTTACGGGTTTGAATGTTTTTATGTTAACACTTTCATGTACATATACTGCTGGCACAACTTTATAATATAAAAAAAGTAGAAAAAAACAAAATGCCCAACTACAGGGTATTAGTTCAATTACCTGAAATAATCATGCATTAAAACAGGAACTCTGGGAGACAACCAAGATGGTGGCATAGGTAAACACCTGAACTTGCTGCCAACGCACAACCACATTAAAACTACAACTAAAAGCCAAAACGAATATCATCCAGAACCACGGGAAGGCTGGCTGAGAGGAAATTCTACAACTAGAAAGAGAAAAGCACATTGAGTCCGGTAGGAGGTGCAGAGGTGCAGAAGTGTGGAGGTACGGAGTAGACAGCACGAAAGGGGCTGGAAACTGGGTACGCTGTTGTCTTTTTCAATCCGGAGGGACATGCAAGCTCTGGACTGCTCTGAACTCCAGTTCCGGGTGAGAATTTGGGGACCCAGACTCATACGGACAGAAACTGGACTGTCTGGCATGCGGCCGGAATGTGAGGGCGGCTTTCTCACAGAGGTGCTTGCAGTGGTCATTGTTCCTGCATGGGGCCCTGGGACATAGACCATGGGACCTTTCTGAGGCAGAGCAGACTGGCAGCCATTTCGGTTTGCTCCACCCTGGTGATTCCCTGAGACCCCGCCCCACCCAATTTACAGCCCCACCCAAGCTGTGCCCAGAGGCTTTTGCATATGAATGGCCTGGCCTGTCCCCACCTAAAAACCTGGGCAGACTTAGTGAGCACCAAAGCCCCACTGAAGCAAGTCCTACCCCATAAGGGTATCTCCAGCACAGAAGTTCTCCCATTGTAGACACAACTGGTCCTCACAGCCAATTGACCTGGAGGTCAATTCCTCCCAGTGATACCAACAGCAATCAAGGCTTAACTACAACAAGATTGTGCACACAGCCCACAAAGGGGTGCACCAAGAGTGTCCACCTCAGGTCATTGGGGAGGCTGAGCCACTGGGCCCTATAGGACACCTAGCACAGAAAGCCACTCTATCAACACAGGGAAGCAGCCAAAATGTGGAGACAAAGAAACAGGTCACAAATGAAAGAAATGGAGGAAAGCAAACTACTGGATATAGAGGTCAAAACCACGGTTATAAGGTTACTCAAGAATCTTCTAGAAACCTCCGAAAAATATAATGAGACCCTCAAGGATATGAAAAAGGACCAATTAGAAATTAAGCATACACTGACTGAAATAAAGAATAATATACAGCCCTAACCGGTTTGGCTCAGTGGATAGAGCGTCAGCCTGGGGACTCAAGGGTTCCAGGTTAGATTCCGGTCAAGGGCATGTACCTTGGTTGTGGGCACATCCCCAGTAGGGAGTGTGCAGGAGGCAGCTGATCGATGTTTCTAACTCTCTATCCCTCTCCCTTCCTCTATGTAAAAAATTAATAAAAAATATATTTTTAAAAAAATATATATTTTTTAAAGAGAGCAAAACATATTTTAAAAAAAGAATAATATACAGAGATCCAACAGCAGACAAGAGGATCCCAAGAATCAAGTCAAAGATTTGAAATATAAAGAAGCGAAAAACACCCAACTGGAAAAGCAAAAGGAAAAAAGAATACAAAAATATGAAGATAGTGCAAGGAAAAGAATACAAAAAATATGAAAGATAGTGCAAGGAGCCTCTGTGATGCTTCTAGCGTACCAGCATCCGAATTTATCGGGGTGCCAGAAGAAGAAGAGAACATGATATTGAAAACCTATTTGAGCCCTAGCCAGTTTGGCTCAGTGATAGAGCCTCAGCGTGCGGACCAAAGGGACCCAGGTTTGATTCTGGTCAAGGGCACATGCCTGGGTTGTGGGCTTGGTCCAACCTGCAGGAGGAAGCCAATCAATGATTCCCTTTCATCATTGATGTTTCTATCTCTTTCTTCCTCTCCCTTCCTCTCTGAAATCAATAAAAATATTTTTAATAAAAGAAAAAAAAGAAAACCTATTTGAAGAAATGATGACAGAAAACTTCCCCTACACGGTGAAAGAAATAGACTTACAAGTCCTGGAAGTGTGGAGAACCCCAAACAAACAGAATCCAAAGAGGACCACACCAAGACACATCATCATTAAAATGCCAAGGGCAAAAGACAAAGAGAGAACATTAAAAGCAGCAAGAGAAAAACAGTTAGTTAACCTATAAGGGAGTACCCATATGACTGTCAGCTGATTTCTCAACAGAAACTCTGCAGGCCAGAAGGGAGTGGCAAGAAATATTCAAAGTGAGGAATAGCAAGGACCTACAACCAAGATTACTCTACCCAGCAAAGCTATCATTCAGAATTGAAAGTCAGATAAGAACTTCACAGGTAAGAAAAAACTAAAGGAGTTCATCACCACCAAACCAGTATTATATGAATGCTGAAGGGTAT
>NW_005871973.1:138185-149279 GCF_000147115.1 Myotis lucifugus
TAGAATCTTGAATGCATCATGGTAAGGCTTTCCACAAAATGGTACTTATGGGTTGTATTTTCATTTTTTTTAAAAAAAGTCAATTGATTATTCCTTTGTCAGTATTTCATTGAATGTTACTCTGGGCTAGTATTGTTCTGGGAGATGCTGAGGATACAGGCTGAACAAGACAGACTAAGTCCCTGGTTTCAAAGAATTTTAAAAGGTTATGATTTTTTACACATTCAGAGGCACACTCAACTGGAATGTAAGTTTTCCTGTTAATGTTGCTGGTGTATACTTTTGATAGTTGTTCTACGTTTCTGAGAGTTACACATTTCCCCAGCCTCCAGACTGGTGCGGCCTGGAGGAACTACAGACATTTTTGTTATTTGGCTGGGGAAAGGATCAATTTGTATCTGTCTGTGTAAGCCATTGTCTGAGATCCACCCTTTGGCCAGGAAAACATTACATCTTAACTTGGATAATTCCAAATCGTTGCTGAGCACCAGCTTATCATTCTGAGGTCTCAGGTTGGGATTTCTCTGCCATTTGAGTGAATTCACAGCTCATGTTTGTTTTTTGTTAATCCTTACCTGAGGATATTTTTTTCATTGATTTTTAGAGAGAGTGGAAGGGAAGGGAATGGAGAGAAAGAGAGAGAGAGAGAGAGAAAGAGAGAGAGAGACATAGATGTGAGAGAAACATGTTGATTGGTTGTCTCCCACACTAGCCCCAACTAGATGGGTACTAGCTGGAACTCAGGTACGTGTTCTTCACTGGGAATCAAATCCACGACCCTTTGGTGCAAGGGCCAATGCTCTAACCACTTAGCAACACCAGCCATGGCCACAGCTCCTTTTAAAGAAAAATTCTGGCTGGCCTTTCAGATATCCCAGGGACTTGCCTCCAAGTAAAGGTGAGATGGATCTTGTTCTGGGTGAGAATTTATCCAACTCTTTTGCTTTTCGTGACAAAATCCCAACTCTGAGACCTGACCATCTTCCCCAGAGAATAAGGGGCTCGCTCTTGCCAAAGATAAACCTGAAATTACAGTTGAAAGAGACAGGCAGAGGTCTGTGTGAGCTACCCGTTCCTCCAGCTTCAGTAAGCTCTTTCTTTGTTCTAGATTCCCAAAGGCAGCACCTTCTAGGACATTTACCACACTAACTTGGATGCTTCCAGAAATGCCTGCACGTAGCTATGATTAAAGAGCATGCCCTTGATTTTTATTGCAGACTTACATAAAAATGATCACAAAACAGCCTGGCTGGAGTGACTCAGTTGTTTGAGTGTCATCCTGTGCACTGAAAGGTTGCTGGTTCATTCCCAGTCAGGGCACATACCTGGGTTTCAGGTTAGTTCCCCAGTTGGGGCACATACAGAAGGCAATGAATTGATCCTTCTCTCTCAGATTGATGTTTCTCTCTCTCTCCCTCTCTTTCAGCATGTGCTTGGGTGAGGACTTCAAAAGAAAGAAAAGAAGAGAAAAGAGCAATGGTGGGAACTAGAAATCAAAGACTTCCAAGGTCTCCTGTGGCATCCCTTCATTCACAATTACCTGGACCACTCACCTGTTGTTTCTTTTTTTTTTTTTTTTAAAAGAAAAGATTATAAAACAAATGTTTCTGTACTTTTGGTAAAAATAACTGTTAAAGACCTTGCTCACTTCACCATTCCATGTTTTTAGATAAGGATTCATGAGAACCCAGACTCATCTAACTACCTGCTTGACTTGACACTCATTTCTACTTGAGTGTCCAGTAGGCATATCCCATTAACATGGCCCAAAACAAATTCCTGATCACGTCCACCATCTGTACCTTCCTCAGTCTTTGTCATCTCAGTAAACAGCAAGTCACTGCTTAGCCAAACACCTCAGAACCATATTGAACACTCTCTGTCTTACCTCACATGTAACCTGGCATCAAATCCTGCTGTCTCTTAGAATCTGATCATTTCTCACTACCTTCTCTTGTCTGGATAAGTTCACAAGCTTTTTCACTGATCTCTCTACTCCTATGCTTTCCCCTACACCTACACTTGACATAGTATCCAGAAGGGTTCTTTAGAATTTGTCAGGTCATGACACTTCTCAGTGTCGTGGTCAAAATTTTCCCATGACTTTCTGTCTTATGGGAAGGAAAAAACTCGAGACATCCACTTTCTGTCTCTCTCTTTCCATTGCTGACTTGATGTCCTCATAATCTATTCCTGATTCACATCATAAGAGCCACACTGGTCTCATGTGCCCCCATCTCAAGGCATTTGTTGGGAATACTCTTGCCTATATCTACACATGACCACTCCTTGTTCCCCTTCATGTCTCTCCTTAAAAATGTCACCTCAGTGAGGGGTTTCCTAACCACCCCATTAAAATTGCAGGCCCCTCTCTGAGCTCTCTGTTCTGGCTTCATTTTTCTCCATAGCACGACCCAATATTTGGTATATTTTATTTATTGTCTGTCTCACCCTACTGGAATGTGAATTCCATGACGACAGGGATTTTTTTAAAAAAATGTATTTTTAGCCCTAACCGGTTTGGCTCAGTGGATATAGAGCGTCGGCCTGTGGACTGAAAGGTCCCAGGTTCGATTCCGGTTAAGGGCATGTACCTGGGTTGCGGGCACATCATCAGTAGGAGGTGTGCAGGAGGCAGCTGATCGATGTTTCTCTCTCATCAATGTTTCTAACTCTCTATCCGTCTCCCTTCCTCTCTGTAAAAAAAAAAAATCAATAAAATATATTAAAAATATATATTTTTATTGATTTCAGAGAGGAACAGAGAGTGAGAGAAAGATAGAAATATCAATGATGAGAGGGAATCATTGATCGGCTGACTCCTACATGCCCCCTACTGGGGACTGAGCCAGCAACCCAGGCATGTGCCCTTGACTGGAATCGAACCTGGGACCCTTCACTCTACAGGCTGACACTCTATCCACTAAGCCAAACCAGCTAGGGCAAGGGCAAAGATTTCTTGTCTGCTTGTTTTCTTGTGTTCACTTCTGTATCCTACCACCTAGCACATTGCCTGGGACATAGTAGGTACTCATAAATATTTATTCAATGAATCATTGAATTCTATGAGAATTAGTATCAGGAGAAAAAGTAGCTTTTGAGTCAATGTTGTATTTCCTTAGGCAATATAATGATGTTATTCATTGTAATGTACTTTTTGGTTCTGCTACCAGGAAGCTGAAAGTCAAAGATAGAAGGAATTACAATTACTGTTTCAGCCGTTGAAATGTGGGGTTTGGGGTGCAGACTTTTCTTTCCGTGGGTTCTTGTCCTCACGAAGTTTGAAGAATAAACTTGAGGACAAAAAGACTTCTTTAATAAAAAATGTAGAAGTTTATTGGAGGCAGATACAAACTCCATCTGGGCAAGGGTGTCCCCAAAGGGCACCCCATGGGGAGGAGCCCCCAATGGGAAAAGCCTGCTCTCTCTCTAATGAGAAAATCAATCTAAAAAATTGTGTGTCATGTCGTTTTGTTTCTGGGTAAAATATGCTTCAGGTCTTGGTCTGCGCCTGACCCTTTCTCATTGAGCCCTTTCCTTAATTTGGGACCAATGCTTTCCTCATTGGTTATTTTGTTACATAGAAGCAGTTTCAAAGGTCAAAGCCCACATGGCGCCCCCTTTTCTCTCCCCCTAATCTGTTGCTAGAGTTGCCTTTGATCTCCCAGCTGCTCAGCCAGCGATAGATACCTCTGTCCTTGGTTGATGGCTGTTTTAATTGCTCAGGCCAGAAATATTTCCATCTGCCTGGATCCCCGCCTTCCGGTGGCATTTCTCTAACCTCTGTACAAATGAGATAAGCATTTTGGCTTCTTCAAGTCCCTGTCCATGCATTCCTCTCCCATGGGCTCTCTTTATTCCCTGAACCTTCCTAATTAAGCTAGCTAGCTAGCCCTTTTACCATCGCCTCCTCTCAGTAGTCTCCTTCCTCTGTATGGTTTTGCATTGCCTTCACTTTTAACTTCTATTTGAACAACTTTGAGCATATCTATATTCCTAGGTACAATTCATGGAACTTTAGGCTTAGTAAATATTTGCCAAGTGAATGCATTGTATACCATTTTTAATCCTTGTTGGAAGTAAGTGGGATATGAATAATAAATTATTAATGATCTTTAGTAGGACTGAAAAGTAATGGGCAAGAGAGAAACAAGTGGCTATTAGGAGAGGAGGGTCTGTGGGGTGGGATGGGGTGGGGAAGAAGCACGGCACGTGTCCATGGCTGGGCTGGGCACAGGATTATCACACGGACTGGGACTCTATGTGAGTGAGAGGGGAGATGGGGGTAATTTTGGTGGCACAAGAGGCATAAACTGGGACAGTGTTGGCAAACTAGGACAAATGGTCACTTTAGCAATGGTTAATAGTTATTAAATAGTAAATATTTAATTAAGGTCAAGTTCAGAAAAGTAAGCACACGTAACATTGAATTCTTTGGTGGGATCAACAAAAGCCACTGGAGGTGCCAGCACCAAATGAAGACGCATCCTTATACATTAACAAGAGTTAAGTATCAGGTTGGCTTTTGTTATTATTTCTCAACATTGACTTTGGCAGAGTAGTTTTAAAACGGGAATTCCTGGGTGCTCTCAGAGTAGGGTCTGCTGTTTGTCTACCCCTGAGGCAAGATGGGGGTGACCTGATCTCTCTCCCACCTGATGGAGAGGCTCCTGCCCTCTGTCCCCTCTTCATTCTCAAAGATGGGCTTTCTGTCCTCTCCAGCCAGGGTTCCCAAAATTACTCATTCAAAGGCCAATTCCTTAGATTGCTGGTGGCAATGAGAACCCAGCGCCTAACTGAAGTTTTAGGAGATAATATCTATTGCTTTCTACAACCCCTGTTACTTTATCTTGGAGCCAAAAGAAGTTTGGCTGATAACAATTAGCTTTTCACAAAACCATGCCAGCGACCTTGTATTGTTCCACGATTGCAAATGGAGAATCCATTCACTGTCTCTCCAGTTATTACAGTTCCATGGAACACTCTGCTGTTGCCAAGGGTGCCATTTCTCCTTATAAAGCTGGGCACCACCTTTATCCTCTATTAGAATCCAGGCACTGAGGGCTTAGCTTAATCCTCACCAGGGTCTCACTTGTTACTGGGTTCTATTCATCATCCTGTCTAGTAGTAATTCTTGATTCTTATTCTCCCTGGGTTTCTACCTTCTCATTCCAAGGGTAACTGGCTCTGACAGTTGAAACTGGATTTTTATTTTCTACAGGATGATGGGTGAAATGACATGTTGAAAATCCTGCCTTTGCACAACTAGCTTTTGTTAACGTAAAAACCATTGAAACCTGTAAAGAATTTTGTGAGTTTATTTGAGCCAAACTGTCGACATATGCCGGGAAGCAGAACCTCAACGAATTGAGATAGTGCTCCGGAGAATGGCAGGGTTACATCCGTATTTATACATGAAATTCATTGGTGACAGATTTAAGGAGGTGGGATTAAGCGAAGCAGGGGGAAACCTCTGTGATAGGATAGCAGGATCAATTAACATGATAATGAAGGAATGCGCCCAGAACATTTGGTTGTGCCCCAGGGGCTCCAGAAAAAAGGGAAGTTACAAGTTACCCAGACATTTCAAAGGGTATGTTATCTTAGAGGCAAAAAGGCAAATGGGCTCAGTAAGGATCAAAGTTGATCTTATCAGTGAAGATACCGGCCTAGGAGGTGACTGCCCACCATAACTGCTTTCAGTTTCAGTTTAATTTCAGACCATCCTTTGTGGTTACTTTAGGTCTCTGAGTCTGCAGAACTGCCATGCAGGCCTTCCCTGAGCTTGTCAGGTCAGCATGTGGCCCCTTTCGTCCACACATCCCCCTTTTGGTCATAAATCAGTCCAAAGGATGCATTGATGACCAACTTTTTGGTTGGATAATGGAGTCCCACGTTGCTAGGAAGGCTCATTCCTAGGATGTCTCAGTGTCAGCATGCCTTGCTGAACAGGTGGACCACTGGGGATGGGGCAAGACCATAACCTTAGATGGCATTTAAGGTCGAATTATTATTATTTCAAAAAGGGCAGATAAATGGGAGGCAGTCAGGTCCTATACGTCCTTGTTAAAAATATTCTGGATCATTTCTAATTTCTGAGCCATCATGATCCGAGTCTTTTTGCTGTTTGTCTTAAGTTTTGCTTTTCTGCATCTAATATAACATTTACATATTATGAGCAAAAGTAACAATACTAAAACAATAACACTGATTAGGAACAGAAAATGTCTAATACTAGACATGGAAAAATCTAAAGGGAACAAACATCCCAGCCAACCAAAAAACCCTTTACAGGTATTATCATAATTTTTTATTAGGCTAAGTATATGTTTTCCTCCTTCATCCACTGTCATTTGTACCCTATGATACGTTTGGCCAGATGAATTAAGACTCTCTACTATTTCATTATCTAGAAGCTCTAATTTTTCTTCTGGCCAGTTAGTTTCCATAGAAATGACTTCATGGGGAGGATTAAGTTCAATTTCCCAATACATTGGCTTTTCAGTATCAATATTATCATAGGTTTTATGAACCTCAGGCAAAGTTATTCTGCCTATAATTTCAGTATTACACCATATTCCAGTATTATTTAATGTGAACCTGGTGATATTACAGTAAAAATCGCTTAGTATAACAGAAGAGTTTTTTAACCCTTCCCAGCAAAAATGTCCCTTTCCCATATACCATATATTGTTATTTGTTGGGGTAGATACAATAGGCCAGGACTGGGTGAATTCAGTATTCCATGTGGATTGGGGGCATAACCATTCACCTTTCCGATTTTCACAGTCAGACAGTGAGATGGGTTCCCATTGTTTATTATCTTTAAATATGGCCCATCTACTTCCCATTGGAAGCATTCTAGTATTATTGAGGATGGTCCCTATGCCGGCCAGTTGAACTCCTGGGAATTTAAGCTTAGGATCTAACCGAGGCACCTGGGCTTTTAAGACACAACGTCTTAGATCGCATTTCCCATCTAAAATTTTCCAAATTCCTGGGGAACCATATGAGTCTTGTAAGTGTCTGGCCTGGGCTTCTGCAGCCATTATAGTTGGCCATTGTTTCATAGCCACTTCAGATTCCATTTGCATTAGCATAGATAAAAGGCCCTGTTGAGTTAGGGTACAGGCACGTTCCCATTGTTGGGTTTGTGCATGAGTTTTTACAGTCTGTCGTGTCTGTTCTATCCATGAAACTAAGGCTTTATTGTCCTTCCATGCTGCTTCCCACCCTTTCCCTTCTTCCTGAAACAGCATTCCCTCTATATGACCTATTTTAGATAAAGAATCTTTTTCTAATGAATGCCGTTCTTCATTAGCTGCAAGCTCAGCTTGTTCCAGGATACCAAGGCCAGCCCCTACTCCTCCAAGTATTCCCCTTTTGCTTCTCTCAGGGGGCCAATGTTGTTGGATCCACCAGGAATGTTGTTGCCATTGGGTAGCTATGGCTTGGGAGCAGTTAGGGTATACTAAGTGGACCCGAAAATGTTGAGTTTCCCATGCCATGGTTAAATGGGTGGAGGTGACCCCCAGATGAGCCAGAGTTTGGGTATTCCATAGGGCTTCCCACAAGCGTCCAGGACGCAAGGATGGTGGGGTAGTTACAGACATATCTACCCACCAAGTGATGCCAATAATTTCTGAAATGGGAACCCATTGATTTCTTTCTTGTTTCACAGATATCCAGCCACAAGAGCATGGCTGGTGAGTCTGAGGACAAGATATGCTATGACAGATAGGACAGGCTGCTACAAGCCTTTCGCCATCATATCCAGGTGTTTTTCTTAGCTCTTCATCATCCATCTCTATAGCTATACAATATTCATCCTGATTAGATTCATATATAATTCTACCGGTGGAGTTATCAGGGAGGTATTCTTGGAGGTATTTGCCTAAGGTGGGTCCTTTATAGTAGATATAGCCAGAAAAAAATGTACCAAAGCTTATATTAATAGTAGGGGAAGACCAATGTGTGGCCAACAAAGCATTAATTTCACTATCATACCTGATAATCAGAACATCATTGTATAATAGGTGGGAGAGATTAGCAGGTACCCAAGTTAAATTTTTCATATCTAATAAGGGAGGAGGTCTGGGGAGGCAGATATTGTTTCCACTAGGGAACCATAAGGATAATAATAATATGAAAATCATTTCATGTACATTCAACCAATAACAACCAGATGATATAGAAACAAGGTTCGAGCAATGTCAGTTTGTGAGTATACAGGCCTTGTTGACGTCGTCTTGGGACAGCTGTCTGCCTCCGTGGTCAGCGACTTCTCATCCTGGAAGGTTCTCAACTGTTTCTTGTCCTTGAAAAGTCTTTGATCTCCGCTGCAGACGGAGATGGGTGTCAGAGATGGGAGTAGACCTCCATTCACAGTCAGGTGCCTTTTTTAAATGAGAAATGTGAATCCAGAGCTAACTCCTTTAAGTTTAGCTGCACATGGGTCAGTTAGTAATACCTGGTAAGGTCCTCTCTTTGGTGTCTTTTCCAACACACCAAATCTCCTGGTTGTAAGCTATGATCTTTGAAATCTTCGTTGCCTGGGAGTGCACTGTGAAATGAACCTGTTACCAATTTGTTAGTTCCTATAATGCAGAATGTCTGCTCTTTACTTTTCCTTATATTTGGGAAACAAAAGATTTAAAGGTCAACAATATTTTAAATAGTCATAAGAATAATTATCCTCAATTCATTCATTTTTTTAATCAGACCAATAAGCAGCATATTTTGAATTCCTAATTATTTCAGAGAAAGCAAAATTTATTTTCTCAAAAATTTCTACATTTTAGGCATCTAGTTACCACAACTACACAATTTCTCCCTATTCAATCCGAACCTTAAACTTTTAGCTGGCAAGTCAAATATTTAGCATTTCTTAATCAGTAACATTTTTAAGAATAAACTTCAAAAAAATACAAGACACAATCAACCAACAGATTCAATTCTACCCTCTAGATTTCGAATGAGGCACATTCAGATTAATATTATGTATTATGTCACTTCAAAATACCTAGACGAACGTTTTTGTCATTTGATTCAGTAAACTCCAAGGTCCCAAGTTCCTAGTGGCTCTGGAAAACCACACCTGAGGCTGGCAAACAGGCCTGGCCCAGCCCTTGACTTTAAAAGGACCATTTTCCTCTGGGGAAAGTCAAGAAGGAAACTTGTAATTACATAATTTCTTGAGATTCAAATCCAATTATTATTTTAAGGCATTTACTTTGGCAAATTTTTGTAACAGAGACAATTTTACTGAATTTTCTTTTGGAGGCTTGTTGCTAGAACAAGCCTGCATTGCTTCCCTGGGTAAAATTCGCCATTTTTCTTAGGAAAGAATCAGTCTTGGGTTTTATTCTGGACATTTGTGAAGAGACTCTAGTTCAAAACTCTATCTAAATGTCCAAAAACAGGACAATTGCGCTCATTAGTTTTAAACCAGCTTTTCTCTTTACATGTGAACAGAAACCCCAGACGCATTTTTAAATTTTGTAAAACTTTTCAAATGACTCAAATGGTGTATTTTCCCCAAAGTCATGATTAATAGAAAGACATTTTAAATTTTTTTTTTCCTATTTCACTACAACAAGGACATAAAAACATCAAGGCGCACAGAACACACTAAAAGTTTACAGCAGAGAATGTCCAGCATTAGAAACTACCAAAGCAGTGTCTTTTGTCCCTGGTTCAGGAACTTCCTCTCTCTAGAATTTCAGTATATTCCCAATGGACTATTCAAAAAAACAAACAAACAAACAATGGGCTAAAGGAAAAATAAGGTGTACACATTAATTAACTTCCGAATAGTTCTGAGACAGTCTCTAAAATTTTATTAATTTTCATCTTATTAGAATAAATTTTTCTATACTTTTCTCTAGAAGCTTCTAATTTCCAAATCAAGATATGCTTCCCATGTACTCATCCAGTTTAGTTTCAGAGCCGGCATTTTCTAATTTTTGCATGCAAAATATTAACATAGGTACCCCAAACAAACTGCATTTTAGCCATTTCTCAGTTAATATTTTCTAATTAAATCTTCCCATTTCTGTAAAGTACTTGCAAGTAAAGGCATCCTATCAGGAGTATTAAATGAGGGCTGGTGTCTAGGGAGCTTCTGGCCTTGGAGGCACAATTTCCCATGTTAATTTTTTATTATTATTGAATATCTGTAGTCTGAGCAAACTTTCTAGACATGTTATGCAGTGGGTCAAATGCGGCCTCAGTTTCTCTCCCGGCTGTCTAAAACCACAGGAAAGGTTTAGGGCCCGGGCAGACCAAGCCTTAAGGTGGCCCCCTAGATAAGCCATTTATACAGCGAAGGTTTTCCTTTTTGCTCAGACTCTCAGAAAGCAGCTCTAATCAAAAAGCCGAAATCAAACCCAGCCTCCCATTTTTTCTCCAATCCTGCCTTACCCTGGGTTCCGCTGTGAACCCTTAACCTGGGGTCTTAGCAACCCTGGTTCCACCTCGAGGATTTTAAAACAGCTCAAATAAAGTCCGACCTTCGACCAAAGGAAGGGAAGGTTCTGGATCCAAGAGAACACTCACCCACGTTCACCCAATGGGCGGAGAACCGGTGGGCTCAATGGGCCCTTTGCTGGATCCTAGCACCGAGTCAAAGTCCAAGGGATGGTCCTGGGTGAGCTTCTTTGGAATCCTGCCACGACTACGCCAATTAATGTTAACGTAAAAACCATTGAAACCTGTAAAGAATTTTGTGAGTTTATTTGAGCCAAACTGTCGACATATGCCGGGAAGCAGAAACTCAACGAATTGAGATAGTGCTCCGGAGAATGGCAGGGTTACATCCGTATTTATACATGAAATTCATTGGTGACAGATTTAAGGAGGTGGGATTAAGCGAAGCAGGGGGAAACCTCTGTGATAGGATAGCAGGATCAATTAACATGATAATGAAGGAATGCGCCCAGAACATTTGGTTGTGCCCCAGGGGCTCCAGAAAAAAGGGAAGTTACAAGTTATCTTAGACATTTCAAAGGGTATGTTATCTTAGAGGCAAAAAGGCAAATGGGCTCAGTAAAGATACCGGCCTAGGAGGTGACAGTGAAGATACCGGCCTAGGAA
>NW_005871974.1:0-5842 GCF_000147115.1 Myotis lucifugus
AATATTTTAAATATCTCAATTTTTCCGGAATTCTTTCTTGGGTACTCTCGCTTTTCCCCCCTTTCCCCGGAAGCCCAAAGAAACCCCCATCCAACCTCCCTCTTCCCGGGGGGCGTTCGGCCTCCGGTTCCCCCCCCTTGAATTGACCCACCGGAAGAAGGAGTCGCCAGCCCCGGCAACGGGGAGTGGGGCCCCACCTTGTTGTTCTGCGGTTTTGCTCCCCCTAGGGCTGCTGGCGCACCACGAGCAGGTGCGAGCCCGGGGGGGAGGGGGAGGGTGCGGCGCGGCGGGGCGGTGTGCGGGCGGGTACGCAGGCCCCCGGGTTCCTCTGCTCGTCCCGGGATTTGTTATGAACTTTCAGAGTCTAAAGAGGGGGCTTATTGGGCGTCGCCTGTAGCGAGGGAAGTCGGGGAGGGAGGTGTTTCCTGCATTCCTTTGGTCCCTGCATTTTGCGACTCCTCAGTATACTACCAGCTAAAAACAAAGAACAGCTCCACGTTAAGCCCGGTACCGCCCGCAGGAATACAAAGTTGTGATCTGAAATTTAAAATGGGGTGTCCTCCGTGCTGCCCCAAGCGAGGTCTGGTGGAATTGAAGGGTTCGTAGTCCAGGTCCCCAGAGTTCTCCGCGATCCAGGGGCTTCCCAGACGCAGCCACTATGAACAGATGGTGTTGGGGGAGGAGATGGGAAGCTGCTCAAACACCAGACTTTTAAACTTTTAACGCGGTAACTTTGAACAGTGTGAGGGCTTTGGGCAGGTGAGAAGCGGACACTCACTGCCTTAGCCACTGTCCCTCTGGGTAGAGATGCAGTTTTTTTCAAAGGGATCCTGGGAACAGTTTGCAAAGGCTCCAGTTGGTACCAAGGGTCCGGAAGGTTCTTCTTGCGGTTGCTTGGCCGCGGTTTCTCAGGTGAGACTGCTGAAGGGCATTGTGCTGCCTCCCTCCGCCCCTGGGGGGAGGCTGGACCAAGGAGTACCGAGCCACATCTCAGGCTTCGGTGAAGGCCGGGCCACCGCAGGTGGGAGGTGAGGGCTCAGGTCCAGAGAGTCAGCGTCTGGCGGCTCTGAAGGGACTGTGCAGCCAGTGGAGGTGTTGGCCCGGATCCTTCCAGAAGCTGCAGGGTCAGATGTGGAGTCTGGGACTGATGGGAGGAGGGAGGAGCTGAACTGGAGCAAGGGAGGCCTCTGGGAAGCCATCCCGTGTTTGTGGCAGCGGGGAAGCCCCGAGGTAAAGCAGTGACCCTGGCCAACTGAGGGAGGAGGGCAAGAAGGGGCTGAGGGAAGTGATGGCCCTTTGGGGAGCACCCACATCTGAGGGGAAGCCAGAAAGGAGCAGCGAGCACTGGTGGTGCAGCATTCAGGGGGAAGAGGCAGCTGGGGGCTGGAAGACTTAGGGAAGAAGAGAGTGGTTGTCTGGGGTCCCTGCAGAGGGGAAATACAGGACTGGCTCCCACAGTCTGGGCACCACGGGGACTGCCAGGAGGAACTGGGATGAGCGGTGCAGAAGCTGTGCCCCTGGTTGTGGGTGGAAGGGAGGGAGGGAGGGGGCTTGGAACCAGCGAGGCCATATTTCGTCTAGGCACAGCCCTGGATTTTCTTCCCCAGGTTCAAAACCAGCAGTGAAGCTAGCGAAGCCGGAGGCCCTCGGTTACCTGGGGCGAGGGTGGGGGTGGCGGGGTGCTCTCTGTGATGCCCGCGAGGGGCAAGTGCTGGGATGCAGGGCCTGAGCTGCGGGTGCCTGGAAGAGGCTGGGGGCCCCTCCTAGGCTCCCTCAAGTCCAGCCTGTGCCCTGGGGATGCCCTCAAGGAGCCCACTATCGGTGGGAGGTGCTCTGCGTGCGCCCCCCCCCCCCATGGGGCCTGTTCTACCTTTGTCATTGCTGGTGATCTCATTAGTGGGGGTGGTCTCGGTGCCTGGGACTGGAGGAAATGAGGCAGAGGCCAGACCGACTGCACAGACTGGTGGCCCTTGCCTGTCCTCTGCCCTGCAGTAAAAATTCTCCCGGCTGAGAATTACTCCTGCTCAGTGGTGCTGGTCCCTGCAATTCCTGCTGGGGCGCTGGGGGTCATTAAATCTGCTCCCAGGCACAGTGGCAGCCTGTGGAGCCGGGTTTGAGCTGTTGCATTGGCTCCGGACTCAGTGGGGGCCACACTGAGATTGTTTAGAAAATCCAGGTCTTCCCTGACAAAGGCTTCTGTGCTTGGGCGTGAGCCAGTGCAGAAGGTGGTGGAAGGGACACTGCAGGTGATGACAGGTGGCCCTGCCAGAGGCAGGGAGAGACGGCCCCCATGGCTGCACGCATCCATGTCTGACATGAGAACTAGAGTGTGTGTGACTGGTGCCAGATTCTAAATCCACGAAGGATGCCCCCACCTGGAGAGAAGGTGGGGCTGCTGTCCTGTCAGGTCGTGCTGCCCGGATGGCTGCAAAGCGGCCACTTGTTCTGGGGTTGGATGTGAAACTGCCAGCCCTGCCCTGTGCCCTTGCACGGCCCTGTGGCAGGTCGGCCTCCCCTTTGCCAGGGTGAGAGGTGAGTGACTGGCTCCGTGACCTGGGTGGCCATGCCCTCTGAGCCCCCCCTGCCCTTGGAGCAGAGTAGGTCAGCGAAGAGCGCAGCGCAGGGTGTGTGGGAGGGCACCAGCCCAGGGTCCCCGATCCCAGCCTTCCTGCCTGTGTCACTAACGCGTCGGCCCTGCTCTTGCTCCGTCCATTAGTGGTGGCTGTGGCTGTGGCTGTTTTGGGCTGTGTTGGCGGAGTTAAATAGTGATGACAGAGGCAGTTTGGCCCGCAAAGCCTAAATAAATTATTTACCATGTGGCCCTGGATGGGAAGGTTTGCAGGCCTGGGAGGAGACACCCCCGCTCAGGGTGCCAGAGCTGGTGCGCACACTGTCACGGGTTCCTTCCAGAGCCGGGTGATGGTCATTCCGCCACGCCTGCCACTGGATGATCTTTGATATGTTTACGGCAAGTTTTTGCCTGGCCTGTGTGGCTCAGTGGTTGGGCATCCACCCATGAACCAAGAGGTCACTGGTTTGATTCCCGGTCAGGGCACATGCCGGGGTTGCAGGCTCGATCCCTAGCAGGGGGTGTGCAGGAGGCAGCCGATCCGTGATGTTTCTCTCTCATCGATGTTTCTATCTACCCTTCTCTCTAAAAATCAATAATAATGATGATAATGGTAATAAAAGACCTGCTTTTCCCCCTGCGAGGCTGCTTTGGCCGTGGCTCAGTGTTAGGCTGGGGGGAGAGAGGGAGGCCTGCCCTGTCCTCCCTGTTGGCCCTTTCGTTTTCCATATCTAATCCCCTTTATAAAAACAATGAGATACAGTAGAATTAGACACAGGCTGCAGCAGGACAGAGGTGATGGCTGGATAGCCTGGTCCTTGGGGCGCCCTGCACTGCTCCCAGGTGGCCTTGAGGCATCGCCATGAGCGCCATCCCTCATTCCGGGCCTGTCTGCCCTTGGGCCAGTGTGGGCTGCTTGAGGTTGTTCCTTGAAACCCTGATCCCAACAGATCTTCCCCCCAATAAAGGGGGTTCTATTATTTGAGAACCCTCAGGCTTTTCCTGTCTGTAGCTGGGATAGGGGCAGAAGACCCAGGAATTCCCAGATGGGTGTGGGGTGCGGGGGTGGGGGTGGGTGCCCTCCCAGCAGCCATCCCCTGGAGGTTCCTCTTGCTCTGGCTGTCCCATGGCAGCAGCTGTGTCACCCCCTCACCTTGGCAAGCCCCCCCCCCTCTGCATGCCAGTTAGCAAACACTGTCCTCCATGTTCTAAATCATCCCCTGGAGCAGCGGTTCTCAACTTGTGGGTCGAGACTCCTTTGGCGGTCGAACGACCCTTCCACAGGGGTCGCCTAAGACCATCCTGCATATCAGATATTTACATTACGATTCATAACAGTAGCAACATCACAGTTATGAAGTAGCAACGAAAACAATTTTATGGCCGAAGCCGGTTTGGCTCAGTGGATGGAGCATCGGCCTGCGGACTGGGGGGTCCCGGGTTCGATTCCGGTCAAGGGCATGTGCGTTGGTTGTGGGCGCACCCCCAGTGGGAGATGTGCAGGAGGCAGCTGGTCGATGTTTCTCTCTCATCGATGTTTCTGACTCTCTGTCCCTCTCTCTTCCTCTCTGTGAAAAATCAATAAAGTATATTTAAAAAAAAAAAAAGAAAACAATTTTATGGTTGGGTCACAACATGAGGAACTGTATTTAAAGGGCCAAAAGGTTGAGAACCACTGCCCTGGAGTGACCTTGCTCCTCCCTTCTTCGGAGTCTCTCCCCGGTAGCATATGAGCTCCCCTGTTCTGTGCAGCCCAGAATTGTACTGGCGTGAAGCGGCTGCTCAGGGCATTTGAATGAACGATGGCAGAAATGTGGGATGTGATTGGAGGAGAAAGCTGGGTAGTTGGGGGGCAGCTGCCTTCCTCGGGGACACATCCGCCTGAGCTGTTGGTCTGCCGTGGCCCCCGTTGGTCCCAGGGCGGGCTCTCCTCTCACAGAACTCTGCAGATGGTGCACCTGGCTTATTGCCACCTACACCTCACCCCAGATTCATTCCGCACATGTTTGTTTGTTCTACAACTATTGAAGACCTGGCCCCTTGCCAGGCACTGTATTAGGAACTTGGACTTAGCAGTGAACAAACCATTGAAACATCTAGGCGCTCGCCTTCTAGAAAGCTGTACCAAGTCCCCCTCTTCCCCAGCGTAGCCTCTGAGGTGTGGGTATAGGGGATGCTGTGAACATGCCCATTGCTCTTCCCGGAGGCCGGCCGTTGACTTCTTTATTCACCCGCTGTGGCCGGGCACCTGCCGAGTGCCGCTCAGACCATCTGTGAGCATGCAGGGCGAGGAGGAATGGCCTCAGCGGTGGCTCTTGGGACCCACCCTGCATGAGGAATGGTGATTGACAGTTGCTGCAGGCAGACTAGCAAGCTGCTTTGGGTGGTCTCCACTCTAAAATTGAGGCCCTGGGGTCCTGGCCAGTTTTGTTCAGTGGTTAGAGCATTGGCCTGCGGAATGAAGGGTCATGGGTTTAAATCTGGTTAAGGGCACATACTTTGGTTGCAGGCTGGATCCCCGGCCCTGATTGGGGTGTGTGTGGGAGGCAACCAGTTGATGTGTCTCACATTGATGTTTCTCTCTCTTTCCCTTCTCTTCCACTCTCTCTAAAAATCAATGGAAAGAAATATCCTTGAGTGAAGATGAACAAAAATCCTTCCTATATAATAAAAGCCTAATATGCTAAGTGCCCGGTTGACCGGTTGGCCGTTCAACCAAAGCGTAATATGCTAATGATATGCTAAGGCCACTCAACCGCTCGCTATGACATGCACTGACCACCAGGGGGCAGACACTCCAACCGGTAGGTTAGCTTGCTGCTAGGGGCCGACATGCCCTGGAGCCCTCCCGCAGTCCCTCCTTGGCTGGCCAACCTCCCGCATCTCTCCCCAGCCCTGATCATGCAGCAGTGGGGTCCCTTGGCCTGGCCTGCACCCTCTTGCAATCTGGGACCCCTTGGGGGATGTTGGAGAGCTGGTTTCAACCAGATCCCACAGGGGGAGCTCTGCTCAGTCAGAAGCCAGGCTCACGGCTGGTGAGCACAGCTGTGGTGGTAGGAGCCTCTCCTGCCTGTGTGGCAGTTGGACATCCCCGCACCCCCCCCGGGCTCCCGGACTGCTAGAGGGCGCCGGCCAAGCTGAGGGGTCCCCCAGATCACTAATTTCGTGGAAAGAGTTTGCGCCCGGGGCTGTGGGAGGGCTTTGAAATTAATTTGGACCTGGTATTTTTTGGTTTAACTATGTGTCTGCCCTAAAAGTTAGCCCGGTTTTTTG
>NW_005871974.1:6073-29866 GCF_000147115.1 Myotis lucifugus
CCAGCCCCTTATTCCGGCATAACAGGGGCCTTTTGGCGTGGGCTCCCTTCCTGGGACTACGGAAGTGGAAGGAGGACCCTGAGCCAAGAAGGAGGCGGAGCGCCAGGAGATGGAGTAAAGGCCTGCGGGGCATCTGGTGGTAACCCCAAAGCCCCCCAGGGCAGCCAGGGGCTGGGTCAAGGCCCAGGCTGGGAGGAGGCCAGGGCTAGGGAGAGCTTGGTCAGCCTGGTTCCCGGAACCTCAGTCTGGGGTTCTTGCGTTTTTGCCTCGTGAGGATTACAGCCCTGGGCTTTCATGGGATGTTCTGTGTGCATGAGGCCGGAGGAACATCGAGACTAGGGGTCAGCACACTATGACCACACACAGCCGATCCCCCCCACTGCCTGGTTTTGTACAGTCTGCAAGCTGAGGATGGGTTTTGCACTTTTAAATGGTTGAAGCAAATCAGAGCAAGAATATTATTTTATGACGTGTGAAAATTATATGAAATCAAATCGCTTTCGCCCTGCGAGGGCAGAGTTGAGGAGCTGTGACACACACGCTGTGTGGCTCTCAGGCTGAGAATAGAGCTGCCCAGTTGGTTACAAACGATGTGCCTTCCTGCTCTGCCCAAGCGTCTCTCCTGGGAGGCCCCCACCCTTTCCTGGCCCCTGAGGTGGTTTTCTGATATGCAGGTGGGCTCTGCCTGGTGGGCTCGGAGCCTGCCCAGGCATCCGTGGGGAAGGGATTGTGCAGCCACGAATGGTTGACAAGCTGCCTGGGTTCCTCCTGAGGCCACCAACTTGCTGCAGGCTTTGTTCTCTGGGCAGTGAGTGTGGAAACATGGGCACGTCCCTGAGCCACCCTGCTGAGTCAGAATTAGGTCACCCTCCGCTTCCTGGAGCAGTGTCCTTAGGGGAAGTACAGACAAGACCTGCCCTTTCTTTGCAAAATGCCCGGTTCCCGTGCCGATGCCTGCACCTGTCCGGACAGGACCCTCATTTGCATCTGGAGTCCCAAGTGCTGACAGCAGTTGTGCCCGACTGACCCGAGGCTTGGGCCAGGCCTGCTGAGTAACCTGGGTCAGTCTAGGGCCAGGCCTGCTGACTAACCTGCCCGTGCCAGGCTGTGGTGTTTACCATGGGGGGCGGGGGGAGGGAGGGGAGGGAGTGGGAGGAGGGGAGGGGAGGGGAGAGGAGGGAAAGGAGTCACATGAGGCTCCTGCCCTGGGAACAGAATGTCCAAGCCTCACAGCCAATTGGCTGGGGGAGCCCAGCCCCTGCCTAGTGATTCGCTGTCCTGAAGGCGGGGTTCTCCAGCTGAGCACCCCCTCTGTTTCCAGTGGGGGCTGTGGCTGCCTGTTGACTAACTAATAGGCTCTGTGTCCCGCTGGGTCAGGGTGAGGGCTGGATGGTTTCACCGTGGGATTTCCTCTCTCTCTCTCTCTCTCAATGAAAAGACTCCTTTCCCAGGGTGGCCTGCCTGGCTTCCTCCCAGCTCTGCGGCTCAGGGGCCTGTGCCCTTGGAGTGCCCTGCTGTTAGCAGCCCTTGTCCTGCAGAAGCACCACTTGGTGGGCCCTGGGACGTGAGTGGTGGTCCCTCCCCACCCTAACAGGGTGACTGCCAGCCAAGCCAGTGGCATGTGCCAAGGACTTGTGCCCAGCTCTGCTGCCAGAGGGCCTGTGCCCGCAGAGGGGCCTGGGCTGAGGTCTGCACCATCAAGTTGCCTGCCTGCCTGGCTGACGGGATGTTCCCAGCTAGGAGTGGCTCTAAACGTGCCCATGGACCCTGTAGTGATGTGGAGGCCCCTGCCCCAAATGAAGGCTGCAGGCGGGGATTGCCGGGCCTGCCTTGGGCACAACTGTTAAAGGCACAGACAGTATGGAGGCATCTGCAGGCCTGAAGGGCTTCTCAGGGCAGGAAGCAGGAGGTGGGAGACAGTAGCCATTTGGGGAGGTGTGGGGTGGTGTTTCCCAGAACACTTGCTGGAAGGCAGAGGCCAGGGCCCCGACTCTAGGAGAGGACCCCCACGGGGCCTCCCCAGCAGGCAGAGGCCATGGAGAAGGGGAAAGGGGCTAGGGTGTCATCTACCTGGCGATGGGCTGTGATAAGGACACCCAGGGACAGTGTGATGGCAGGTGTGTCTGTCCAGTTTATGCAGACCCAGGGCTGGCTGGAGGCTGTCTGGGCTTCGGTCCCCAGAGTGGTGGCAGCTCCCTGGGATACACGTGCACAGAGTGTCTTGGGGGCGGAAATAACCATGACCTCCGAGGCTTTCCTGCCGCTGAGCATGCTGGGAGTGGGAAAGGGGGAGTTCTTCGAGCCTGGAGACCTTTAGATACAGGTAACGGTTCCCATCGATGGAAGGCTGTCTGCCTAGTAGACAGGTTACCGTGGTTAACGCTCACCTTCTCTGAGCCACAGACTGTGGTTGTGGAGCAGGCCTGCACCCCGCCAGCTGCTGCCCGAGCTGACCAGGCCCCTGCCTGGGCCACACCTTGGAGGGCCTGGGCCTGGGTCTTGTAGGTGCCCTTGCCCAGGGGCCTCGGGTTGGGGGTTGGGGTGGGAGCTCCTTATTCCCGCAGGGATGTCGTATGTGGGGCCAACATGGTCACATACCTCACCCTCTTCCTTCTGTTACTAGTACATCAAGCACTTGCTTCTGGTTGGCATGAGGTGGCCGGAGCTGTGGCTGCAGGCGTAGCTCCCATTCTTGCCCCCAGGCTGTGGCCTCATGGGTCCTGCCCTAGGCGTCTGTCCCAGGGTCCCAGGTTCAGGCCTGGGGACTTGCTTGGGGGCAGTGAGGTGAAAGGGGGCACAGCCTCTTAACACAGGTGGGGCCACCACCGCAGGTGCAGGTCCCTGTCAGCAGCTTCCCTTGCTTTCCCGTGGCCTAGAGTGCCCCCGGGGGATGCCGCTGCCCCTTCCCTGTGGGTGAGAGCAGATGAGCAGAGCTGCGGGGCTTTGCAGCTGCGCTGAGCCCTCTCTGTGGTACCTGACTGAGAGGCTTTAGATACAAATCGGTGACAAAGCTGCGGGAGTGCCTGCCCTGGGCCTGTGGGCCGCCATGATGAGCACTCCCTTCATCTGAAGACTTAGCCTCCTGCTGACGACCCCACGCCACTGAGGAGGAGGATGGTGGTTGCTGTGATGCTGGGAGGTGGTGGTGGTGGTGGGGGAGTGGGCAGGGCTGGAGAGGGCCAGCGAGAGCACAGCCGGGGACGGCCGAGGCCAGTGTGGCGGAGCACTGGTCGGGGTGGGGTGGCCAGGGCTGAGGGCTGGCCTCACTGTCCTGCCCTCATGAGGCCTGGGGGTGCTATTCAGGTATGATGGGAGGGTTTTCATTTTCAAAGAAACATTTTGGTTGCTGCTTGGAAATTAAGTCTAAGGGGCAAGAGTGCAGCGGGTGCTGGGGGGGCTAGAGATGGGGCCGGCTGTGTGTGGGAGCAGGAGGCCAGTCTTGGGCCCCGGTGGTGGGAGGTGCCTGGATGAGGAGGGGTGGAGGGTAAAGCCAGGGGCCCTCACTCATCCGTTTGGGGAATTTGTACGCCGGTGGTGGCCCGTCTTTGTTTCTCATCAGCCCTGACTGTCCCTATAGTTCTGTCCTCTCCTCAGAAGGAATGGCTGCAGAGCGAGGCCTCCTTCCAGGACTCACTCCGTGCTCTGGGCTGTTCAGAGAGCTCCCACCTGTCAGGGGCTTTTACTTCTGGTCCAGGGGGGAGGGCTCCGCCCACAGGGGAACCTCGGCTTCTCCGGTGCAGGCTGCTCCCCTCCCAGCTCAGAGGGGGTCCCTGGAGGCCTGGGTGGGTGGGGCGGCTGAGTCACTCTTCCCTGCCCTGGCTGACCAGCCCTCACACAGCTTTCAGGTCAGGTTCAGGGCTCAGCCTCATTTTCTCTCACCCTGATGGGTCCATCCTTGTCAGTTGTGCCTGGGGTGGCATGACCTTGACCCTTGCCCTCTTCCTTCCCTAAGGTCCTGCACTTCAGCGGCGGAGAGGAAGGACGGAGGTAAGAGGGGGCTGCTCACCAACAAATGCTCTCACCGCCACCCCCTGGTCCCCCACCCACCATGGCTGGCACCTGGAGTGGGGGCGTAGCCAGCCCAGGGGGCAAAGGGCGGTGCTGAGTTCTGTCCCACGTCCATGGGCACCCGGGCCATGGCTCTGAATGTGCTGACGCATCCTCCCGGCTGGCCCTCCGTTGGTCTGGGTTCTGCCTCCCCGGCCCAGGTCTGCCATGTGACTAGGGCTCTTCCGGGGAGGAGCAGTGGGTGCGGGGTCAGGTGACTTTGCAATTGGCAAACAGCCTCGAGCACGTGCAGGGGGTCAGGGCACCTGTGTGCTGGGAGCGAGGCTGGGGCGGGTGCCAGGCCCGGTCAGTGCTCAGGCCATTTGCAGGCGCCAGTAAGAGGGAGAAGCAGTACCAGGCCCACCAGGCCTTCGGAGACCGCAGGGACGGCGTCGTCAGCGCCCGCACCTACTTCTACGCCAACGAAGCCAAGTGTGACCTCCACATGGAGACGTTCCTGCGCTGCATCGAGGCTTCAGGTGGGGCCGCGCTCTTGGCTGGCTGTCCCCCTGCCAGGCCCAGCCCAGCGACCCGTGGAAATGCGCGCGCACGGGAGGCCGGACCGGAGGGCGTGCTCAGGGCTTCCTCTCTGTCTGGGTGGCCCTGACGGTTGTGAGGATAATCTGGGGTGACGGGGGGGCGGGGGGGGGAGCCACAGGCCAGGCCTAAGTCACGCTGGGGTCATGCCTGCGTCCAGCAGCTCTGCAAAGAGCCCAGTTGCCCCCAGGAAGATGCCTCCCTCCCCTTTCCTGGGCACCGGGTGCCCGCGTGGACCTCTGGGAAGGCTTTCGGTGGCCAGCGGCCCCCAGGTGTGGCAGGGGCAAGACGCTGGGTACACAAGGCACTTGGGTTTGCGAGGGCTGCACTGTTCAGGGAGCGCGTGTCCCTCTCCTCTGGTGGAGAATTCCTCCTCACAGCCTCGCGACGGGAGTCCCTGCCGAGGGGTCACTGAGGGCTCGTGTCCTGTAGTTGTTAGAGACCCGCCAGGTCACAGCGCCGTCCCCTGTGCATCCCCAGCAGCCTCCTGTGATGGGAAAGTGGGTCCCGCACCTTCCGACGGGCCAGGATCAGAACAGTCTTCTAAGTGGTGCTGGGGAGACCCTGGCCAGTCAGGCAGACACGTGGCCGTCCAGTGCCCAGTGCCAGGGGCACCTGTTTGCCTCCCTGCCCACTCTGCCTGGGAGCAAATAGACAGGAGGCTCCCATAGAAGCAGAGACGCGCTCTGGAAGCCATAAGCCAGATACAGATGTAGTGACTGAGCCCCTTCCGCGCTCCAGCCTGCTTTCTGCTCCGCATCTGTGTTTGTGAGCCCCCCGTGGGCAGCCAGGGGCTGATGGCAGGGGAGAGGAAGAGGGGTGGCCGTCAGGACTATGTAGGAATGGGCAGGCCTCCCCACCGCCTTCCTGACCCACATGGCGAACGCAGATGAGTCACCGTCCCCACGGGGTGGGGCGTGTGGAGGAGCTGTGTGCCCGCTGGTTCTGGGTGAGCACAGCTCCTGGTCCCCTCCCGCCCCTCTCCGGAGCCTGAGGGCTCTTCCTGCGGCTTCTCCAGGTGGAGCCAGCGATGACGGCTTCTCAGCCATCAAGCTCACTGCGCTGGGGAGACCCCAGTTTCTGGTAAGTGCTGGAACCTTCCATGTGCAGAGAGAGTTTGCAGGAACTGCAGGCTACCATGAGCACTGAGTGAAAGCTCCTGTGCCAGTACCTTGGGGCTGGGAGCCAAGCACACAGGTGGGATGGGAGGGGGCCCTGGGGCCGGGAGCTGTGTGGGGGTCCTGGGGGCCGGGAGCTGGGCTTGCGCCCGTGACGGCAGCTCAGGCCCGCATTTGCAGCTGCAGTTCTCAGACGTGCTGATCAAGTGGAGACGGTTCTTTCACCAAATGGCTGCCGAGCAAGGGAAGGCCGGGCTGGATGCCATGGACACAAAGCTGGAGGTGGCGGCACTGCAGGTGGGCAGCCCTTCCCTGGTGGTGTGAGTAGACGGGTAGACACTGGGGGGGCTGGGGAGGCACCCTGCCCAGGAGAAACGGCCAGGCGGTGTCTAAGGTGGGTTCCCAGAGCTGCTCCAGGGCCCGCAGCCCACCCTGAAGCTGCTAGGGTTTGGCGGGGAAGGAATCTGACCAGAGGCTGCGGTCACACTGGACCGGAGGGTGGAGGGGCTGGCCCTGCAGGTAGCAGAGCTCTGCGGAGCTGCAGGGACAGGAAAGGGGCATCCGGAACCCGCAGGGAGGGACCATCTGTGGAGCAGAAACACAGCCGGAACTAACAGTGTAACCAAGTCACAATAGATCACAAACCGACAGGTGGGAGACACGGAATGGGAGTGAGTGGGGCCGGGGGCCCGGGACAGACACCTTCTCGCTTCTCCAGGAAAGCGTGGCGAGGATGGGCATTGCGTCCCGGAAGGAGATTGAGGACTGGTTCAGAGCAGAGACCCTGGGCGTGTCCGGGTAAGAGCAGCGCCTGCCTGAGATGGGCAGCTACCCGGTCAGGCGTGGTTCCAGCTGAGTCCCGGCAGCCTCTCCCAACCCTGGTCACCCCCCTCCAGGCTGTGGGCCTTGGGGTGATGGCGCCAAAGAAACTGCTGCCCTGAGGTGCACAGGGCGGGAGCTGACAGGCAACTGGGATCCATGCGGGGAGGGGAGGCCAGCAACTCGGGCACAGGCTCGGTGACTGCAGCTGATCAGGAGTATAGCCCTCCTGGGTCCACCGGCTGACAGGTGAAGGGCCAGGGCAGCTGAGCCCCGCAGGGCCCCGGGCTTCATCCTCAGGGGCGGGGGCTGGGACTGAGGTCTCTGTGGGGCCTTGGTGCAAGCCCCGAGTTTTCAGAGCTGCCGCTGCCCCGATGCAGGACACGTTCATGTTTTGGGTTTTTGTGGGGTTTTTTTAATCCTCATCCAAGGATATTTTTTTCATTGTTTTTAGAGAGAGAGAGGAAGGGAGAGAGAAAGAGAGAGGAAGGGAAAGAGAGAAACATCGATATGAGAGAGAAACAGCGAGCAGTTGCCTCCTGTACGCACCCCGGCCGGAGATCAAACCCACAACCTGGGTATGTGCCCCACCAGGAATTGGAACCTGCGACCCTTCGGTGCACAGAACGACACTCCCACCGACCTACACCGGCCAGGGTTGGTTTTCATTTTTTAAACAGAGAATGACATTTATATTTTATCTGACTTTTGAAACTGAACACTGAGGCGGGTTCTGCAGGGACGGGGTTTCGGGGTGCTCTTTTAGGGAATGGACTGGTTTGGGGTCTAGGCCCCCAAACAGATCCTAGCTGCTGCCACCACTCTGCTGACCGCCCTTCCCCCGCAGCACCCTGGACCTGCTGGACTGGAACAGCCTCGTCGACAGCAGGACCGAGCTCTCCAAGCACCTGGTGGTCCCTAACATGCAGGTGACGCCACCCCGCTCGCCAGTGAGCCCTGTCCCAGAGGAGGCTGGGCCTGGAGGGGCCATGTTCCTGTCGCCCATCCTGGGCCAAGACTACTGTCCTCCCTGGCCCCACGGGACCCCATGGTCCAGGGCAAGGATGTCAAACTCATGGCCTGCGGGCCACATGCCTCATTTATGGTATTTGGCCCGTGTTAGCCTTTGAGTTTGACGTGCTGGGTCTAGGGGGAAGAAGACAGACCCACTAGTGCCCCATAGAGTGGGACAGAGACCCACGAGGCGAGGGACATCTGGGGAGCCTTCCCATGTCATCTGTCCTTGCATGTTGGGTCACCCCGAACCTCACGGGCTCATATGATCGCCCTCCCAGGCTCTGTGGTTCTCTCTCAGGGTTTCCCTTGCGGTTGTACTTGGAGCGGCAGAGGCTGGGGTCAGTGTGGAGGGTCCCCACTTGCATGGCCAGCGACCGGCCAGGGCTTCCTCACTGTGTGGCCGCTGGTTCCCAGTGCAAGTGTCCCCAGGGGCCAGGCGGAAGCTGTCACCTTTCCTAGCCTCGCCTCAGAATCCCACATCTCCCCGCCTGACTGCTGATTAACAGTCAGTCACTAGGTGGCCCGTGTTCAGGGGAAGGAATGAGACTCCACTTGCCCCGGGAGGGTGTCGGGAATGCGGAGGCCGTGTTTGAAATCGCCTCTGAAGCTGGATGTGAAGGAACCGCAGAGGCAAACACTGCTTTCCACACACCTCCAGCCTCAGCCCTGAGGGCCCAGCCTCCAGCTGAGACACCGCAGACCCCCACTCCTCCTCAGAGCGCCCTGGCCAGGGTTAGTGGGCAAGTGGGGAGAGCAGAGGGCCCCAGTGCTGCGCAGGCCTGCAGGGTGTGTGCCAACTGCCAACCTGCAGCATCTGGGGCTGGTGCCTCCGTCCCATCAGTCTATGCTGCACGGCTGTTATTTGTCTGAGCCCGCGCCCTGCTTGGGGCTGAGCCCTTCCTGGTGATTGGATGGGTCAAGGGTAGCCTCCTTAGCGCTGTGTGGGAACAGAAGGGGGACGTCCGAGGGTCCTGGGGAGGTTGAGGGAGCAGACTTGGTGCAGGCCTGACCTGTGAGGTTACACCTCCAAGTGGCCTTGTCCCTGGGTCACCAGCCGGCCTCAGGGCAGGGCGCTGTTCTTCATGTGCAAACAGGATGGAGGAGGGGCCTGGATGAGGGGGTCTCGCTGGTTCTGGGGACCAGGCAGCAGGCATTGGTAGACTCTGGGCAGGGGAAGCACAGGCTTCGAGAGGGCTGGTCCAGCGCCTGACACCTGCCCACGTGCACCCTCAGACAGGACAGCTGGAGCCGCTGCTGTCGGGGTTCACCGAGGAGGAGGAGCAGCAGATGAGGAGGATGCTGCAGAGGATGGATGTCCTGGCCAAGGTCGAGGCCTGGGATGTGCCCGGGGGCTGGGGGGCGCCTGTCTCACCTGAGCCCCAGACAAACCCTCTCTCCCACCCCTGACCTCTAAGAAAGCCACCGAGGCGGGGGTGCGGCTGATGGTGGACGCGGAGCAGACCTACTTCCAGCCGGCCATCAGCCCCCTGACGCTGGAAATGCAGCGCAAGTTCAAGGTGGAGAAGCCGTTCTTTTTCAACACGTACCAGTGTTACCTCAGGGTACGTCCGGCCCCTGAGCCTCCCGCCTTGCGGTGATGGCAACCCCCCCCCCCCCGAGCCCCCAGGTGGAGGAGGGAGGTTGGTCGATCCAGGTCCCAGAGGAAGGAGCTTGTTCAGGGTCCACTCAATGTCTTTAAACCCCAGATGTCAAAGCCTTCACGAATGACCGTTTTCTGTAAGAATTCGATGAAAGTTCTGGGCCTTTGCCCAGAAAAGACTTGCCTAGAATTTTGCATGTCCCTCAGTAATGCTTCAGGGTGATCCCTGAGCACAAACCTAGAACGGGCTGCTTGGGGAGACCAGTGAGGTGTTTAGAGGCCGCGGGTGGGGGTGAGGGGTTATATAGGCAGGGGCCCACCCCCAAATCAGCCTGAGGGGACACATATACAGTGGCTGCTGGCACCTGCTGTGTCCCCTCAAAGGACTGCCCAGGCCAAACAGAAGAGGCTGCAGGTGGCCCCCTGTCACCATTCCTTGTGGACAGAGGTCAAAGGGCCTCTCTCACCCACACCTGTCTTCCAGATCCCCTGGACACCCACAGGGCACCTCCCTCACCCACCTGCCTCTGCCCCGGTGCCCCTTGCCAACTCTACCCTGGATGCTCCTAGGCCCAGAAAGGCCCTAGGACAAGCAGGTCACACTCAAAGGCGCACACAGGCCAAATAAATGAGGCATGAGGCCCTCGAGTTCGACATGCTTGCCCTAGAAGTGCTGGCTGGAGGGGCTGACCTAGTTACTGACTCTTGGCCCTGACCCTGCAGGATGCCTATGACAATGTCACCCTGGACTTGGAGCTGGCTCGCCGCGAGGGCTGGTGTTTTGGAGCCAAGCTGGTGCGGGGTGCCTACATGGCCCAGGAGCGGGCCCGCGCTGCGGAGATCGGCTATGAGGACCCCATCAACCCCACGTACGAGGCCACCAACGCCATGTACCACAGGTGCGCCCGTCCTTCCTGGGTCCCAGAGCCTCAGGGCCACCTGGGGAGGGAGGGGAGGGAGAAAAGGGGGAGGGAAACATACCTCCTTGGTGCTGGAGCTGACACGATGGGCCCCTATCCGAAGGGGAAGCAGCCCTGGAGACAGCAGCTTCTGGTAAGAGCAAGACTTTTGCCCTGAGGCCAGAACTGATTGTTTTCTGCTTTTGATTTACTTTTTCAAAAACATTAAGGTCGTTTTAAAAATGTCTTTATTGATTTTTTAGAGAGAGGAAGGGCAAGGGATAGAGAGCACACCCCCTATTGGGGACTGAGCCTATAACCCGGGCACGTGCCCTGACCGGGAATTGAACTGGTGACCTCTTGGTTCATGGGTCGACTTTCAACCACTGAGCCACACTGGCCAGGCCGGGTGGCTTTTTTAATATAGAAATGTCGACTCACGAAACTGAACTGGCCTGGGTCCCCAGCAGCTCCTGTCGGTGGCCCAGGTAGCCCTCCCCGCACTGCACTCACCTTATTTCCAGGGACCATCATGGTCTCTCGTGCTGCGTTTGTCTGGTGATAGCTCATGCAGGACGGACAGGCTGGCTGCGTGCTGTTTCTCTACGAGGTGGTGCAAATGTGTTGCAAATTCAAAGACCCCCGAGGGTCTCCCTCACTGACCTGCCTTTCGGCCCCAGCAGCGCCCTCTTCCTTCCAGGAGCTGCATGCGCCTCTCTTGGTCAGACCTCATGGTCGGCATGTGCGTTGTCTTCTGCCCTCGCTTTGCGGGTTAAGTTGTATCTGGATCCCCCAGGTCGGCGTGCAGACCATAACGGCCAACGCAGATGCCTATGCTCATGTGTCCCTGCGAGCTCTATGGTGCTTGGTGTCCTGCGTTAAGGGTGACCCAAGGCACAGCCTGTCCGTCCTTTGTGCCCAGGGGTGAGGACGAGCTGTGGCTGGCAATGGAGTTGCTGGGTCAGAGGACGTGCACCCTGCCCAGCTGTTTTCACTGCCAGATGGAGCAGCGGTCAGGCTCCCCCAGCACAGGGAGCCCCCTTTCCGGACGTGAAGCTGCATCTGTCCTGGGCGCACAGGGCATGTGCTTCAGCTAGTTCCCTCTGATGCCTAACCCCAGTGCTGCTTGTTTTTTCTTTCGTACTCACAGGTACTGAGAAGGCTGAGTGCTCCTTGTCTTGTCCTGGCACCATGGGTACCTCTACAAGGAGCGGGCTCGCTGAGTGGCCCTGGGCCCACCTGTGGCCTTTGCCCCGTGGGGAGCTCTCCAGGCCCAGGCTCACGTGCCTCTCCCCCCAGGTGCCTCAATTATGTCCTGGAGGAGCTGAAGAACAATGGCAAGGCGGAAGTGATGGTGGCCTCCCACAACGAGGACACGGTGCGCTTCACGCTGCGCAGGTAAGGTGGCCCCGCCCACAGCTGTCTGACTGCTCCCGGGTCAGGGAAGAGCTTGGCGAGACCCTGGAAGCATGTACAGCAAACATGTCAAACTCAAAGGCTAACATGGGCCAAATGAGACATGCGGCCTGTGGGCCGTGAGTTTGACATGCTTGGTGTGCAGAGTGCCCTGCCAGGCACGGTGGGTGTTTGGGGGAACATCTGTGGGACAGCGGGAGAGGCGGCTTTAGTGCTTCCCAGACCCTGCCCGCCAGGTCTTGCGAGGGATCGGCACTGCTGTAGCAAAGAGGCTATCTGCAGTTAATTTGGTTTTTAAAATGAATACCTGGCGTACTAGTTTCAAATTCAAAAAAATAAATGTCGTTAGGTGATTTAAATAGCTTCTTAAAATACACAAATGCAGGGTGGAATGCTGAAACCCCTCAGGAAACCTCTGATGCCTGGCCTCTTTAGAGACAATTACTCCTAACATTTTACACGCATTTGGAATTTAACAGAGTCTGTTTTCTCTTTAAATGCCTGCCCTGTGGAGCAAAACTTTGGTGGGATCCTTACAAGTCAGATATAGGAAGCAGGTGAAGCAAATCCTTAAATGTTCCAGTATTGTTGCCGTGTTCTTTCATCTTGTCTTAGCCCGAGCAGTGCCACACCGGGGGCCCGGGGTCCAAGTTCCCCGCCTCTCCCCAGTCACAGCCTCCTGGGGCTTAGGCCAGTGATGGCGAACCTTTTGAGCTCGGCGTGTCAGCATTTTGAAAAACCCTAACTTAACTCTGGTGCCGTGTCACATAAGAAATTTTTTGATCTTTGCAACCATAGTAAAACAAAGACTTATATTTTTGATATTTATTTTATATATTTAAATGCCACTTAACAAAGAAAAATCAACCAAAAAAATGAGTTCGCGTGTCACCTCTAACACGTGTGTCATAGGTTCGCCATCACTGGCTTAGACCCTGCACTGAGTCTTGCTGGTCCTCAAGTTTCCCAGGAGTAAAGCAGGGGCCCCCGTCCCACAGCAGGGCCACCCCAAGGCTTGCTGCTGAGTGGGGCTTCCTAAGGGGACAGTGAAGGTACAGGTGGGGTGAGGGCACTGCCTGGAGAGCTGACTCTAAACCCGTTCAGTCACGTCACCGCTCCTTTGTTAGGATGGTGCTGCCTTTTCCATCTGAAATTGCAATGGAAACCGTGATTTCTAACGCACAGCAGTGGCAGCCACCTCCTGCTCCAGGGGCCAGGGAGCCTCGAGCCGCTCGGGCTCACCTTCCCTGGGAAGTGGTGTGGTCTCTGATCAGCCCCCAGGGACCTCAGAGAGCCTGTCAGCTTTGACCAAGTAACAACCCAGCACAAAACTCAGTGGCCGAACAGCAGTATGTTCTGTGGGCCTGCAGTGTGGAGTGGGCTCAGCTGGGGCCTACTTGGCCCTAAATGGCCTCATTTGTGGCTGGGACAGCAAAGGGGACTGCATCTCATGGCACAATAGCCACTGGGGGCTGGTGTCTGCTCTATGGGACAGAGCAGCCAGTGAGGGGTGACAAGTGGCCTGGTTGGGTGTGAGGGCTGGAAGCTTCCCCGAGCCACACCATGGGTCAGAGTACCACTAAGGGAGGTTGGGACGAGCAGGAGGGAAGGGGCCACTGGGAGTGAGCCCAGCAGGAGGGAGGCTGGCTTGGGAAGGAGGGAACTTAGTAACCACGGGCTGAGGTGGGAGCTGCAGGGCAGAGGCCTAGTCTGGGCAGGACAGAGCTGATAGCCCTGCAAAGAATGGAGGTTAGAGCATGTGAATGGGGATCTGGGGGTGGCAGGGGGGCTCCGAGCTGGCCCAGGGGCTCACCTACTGCCTTGGCTGGTCACAGGATGGAGGAGTTGGGTCTGCACCCCGCTGACCGCCAGGTGTACTTTGGACAGCTGCTGGGCATGTGTGACCAGATCAGCTTCCCACTGGGTAAGCTGGGCCTCCCTGGGGGTGGGGTGCGGGCGTCAGGGTCAGGACTCACCACCTCTGCCTGTGCGTGCAGGCCAGGCGGGCTTCCCTGTGTACAAGTACGTGCCCTACGGCCCTGTGATGGAGGTGCTGCCCTACCTGTCCCGCCGCGCCCTGGAGAACAACAGTGTCATGAAGGGCGCCCGACGGGAGCGGCAGCTGCTATGGCAGGAGCTCAAGCGGAGGCTCTACACAGGCAACCTCTTCTACCGCCCGGCCTAGCGCCCACGGGCCACCTGCCACCAGACTTGGTTTCCCAGGGCCTCAGGCTGGGGTCTGGCTGGCCCCTAGGCCGATGCTGCTACAGCCCAGCCGCACGCGGATTCACCTCTCCACACCCAAGACTCTGAGAACGGCTTCCTACCCAGGATGTGGGCACCCACGTACAGGCTGTCTGATACCTGCCAGAGCCACCGAGAAGGTCAGGAACTGCCCTTTGAGTGGGCACCGCCCCCATCTCTGCCCACTTTCCACCAGGGTCTGTCCCACACACCTTGAGCCCCACAGGTGGGCCAGCCAGGCTGAGGGAGGTGGACTGGTCAATAAACCACTTCTGCAGCCAGGAGCCCTCCACGCCCTTTCCTGTGGGGCCCTCAGGTGGGGTCAGCAGAGAGGGCGTGGCTCCGAGGCCTGAGAAGTCTCACCTGTCTCTGCCTCTCTCCAGTCATGTGTCCCTGGGGGCCAGGCCCACACTTCCATCCAGGCCGTCCCGCAGACCCGCCATGCAGGTTGCTGGACCCCCCCCCAGCTCTGACCAATGCAGACAAGAGGCCCCAGGGATTGTGCGTGGTGCTTCTCCACCCTGGTCTCTCCCTGTGCCCATGACCCACACCAGGCTTTTGCTGCTCCAATAGGAGCAGGCCCGTGGCTGCCACCCACCGTGTCCCTCAGCTGCCAGCACCATAGGGCAGACTGGCTGCGCCCTAGTGGCCCAGGGAAAAGGTGATGGGCCTGGGGCTGCACGGGGACAGCCCCAGGCAGGGGCCTCTGTGACACGGGGTGGGGGCACCCTCCGCAGGCCGTGGAGCTGCCACGTGAGGGCCCAGCTGGGCCCTGGTCATGACAGACACCCAGAGCTGTCACACAAGCCACTTGCAGGCCATACCAAGGCACCTTTATTTCTCTGGCTCACACAAGCGTTGGGCTGCGAGCCTCTCCTACTTGGGGGCGGTACCGACCAAGAACGGGGCCGAGACCAGAACTAAGCACAGAGCCTGGGCTTGGCAGAGGTCGAGATGTGCTGGTGCCAGGGGCTCTAGCCCTACCCTCTGCTCAGCTCTGGTGCAGCCAGCCAGTAGGCCGGCCTGCTCCCCCCTCCCCACACCGCTCTAGCTTTAGGCGTAAAACCCCTGACAAAGGGGGAGGGGGGGCGGCAGACACAGTGGGGTCCACCCTGCCTCTCCTCAGAGGTGACCCTTCCTGCAGGCACCTAGGAGGGTGGTGACCAGACATCAGGAAGACGAACTCCTTAGCTTTCTGCTGCGCGTGGCGACGGGGACAGGACTGTCTTCCCAGCCAGGACGGGCAGTGGGTGACCGGCAGGGACCCCACCTGCTCACAGGGCTGCCTTCCCCGCCGGGCAGCCTCTTTGCTGCAGCTTCCGGATGAGCTCCAACAGGTTCATCTGTAGTGTCAGCTCCTGGGATCCAGAGGGGCCACTGTGAGGCCAGAATGACACCGGGGCCCCCTTTGCCCCAGTAAAGGCCCAGGTAGAAGCCCCGTTCCCCAGGGCCCAGGAGCAGGCCTCAGGGCCTAGAGTGTGCCAGGCAGTGAGTCTGGCCACAGCCTGCCAGAGGCTTGGTGCACACAGATGTGTGCCGAGGGGGCCCACAGGCGCCGTGGAGCTGGGGACGGTGAGCAGTGCCCCTGCACCTGCGGGCAGAGGCGGTGGGACCAGCCTCCATGCTGAGCGCTGCACAGAAACCCTTCCTGGAGCCGAACTCCCATTTCCCTTCCTCCGCGCACCCCAGGCCTCCCCACCCCCACTTGTACCCTGCCATGCCTGGGCACCAGCCCTAAAACCCCAGATGGAATCTGGCCTTTGGGGATTAGCGTCCCCGGGGCTGTGCCAGGGCAGGCCCAGCACACTGACCTGCGGGTTGGTGGTCACGTAGAAGCCAGCAACGCCCGCCTTCTCCAGTGTGCTCTGCTGGTCCGCCACCTTCCGGTCCAGCTCCAGGATGATCTTCTGGTCCATGGCCCGCTGCTCCTCACGGATCCGGTGCTCCATCGCCTGCCACAGTGAGGGCAGCTCAGGGATTCAGCCTCGACCCACCAATACCTCACACACAGGGTCCTGGCCTGCCACTGCCACCCTTCTAGAAGCCTGGGCTCCAGGACCACTGATGGCTCCCTTACTGCGCCCAGATCACTGCCTTCTTGGCCACACCAGACCCCCCAGAGGGCTCGGCTACCCTCCCTCAAATGTCCTCTCTAGGCCCTCCCGCCAGGTGTCCTCCCTCTGCTGTACCAGGCCGCACCCAGTGCTGACTGCTCAGGGCCGCCATGAACTGGCAGACGCCGTTCCACCTCTGCTTCTGTCAAGTCGGCCACTGTCTCTGGGCCTCTGTGCACATTACTTCCCCACGGGGCTGCCTGAGACTCCAGCTCGGCACCTCCTCCCTGCACCCCAGCCTTGAGACTGCCTCGGAACCCCACACCTCTCTCTGCATGCATCCCCATCATCCATGGCTGCTTGGTCACATTTAGGCTTTCTGGTTGTCCCTGAGTAACCAGGGAGCAGGATGGGCCCCTGCCGACTCCCTGTCACCCCACCATTGCCCTTGCACCTCCAAGGCCATGGGCACAATAGCCCCTGCACAGGCCCAGGCCATCAGGAGCTGCGGTCTTGGGGAGCAGGTGGAGGGGATCGCACACTCTCTACCTGGTCCTGGCACTCCAACACCCCATGGTGAGAAGCCACATGTAAGAACTCTCCAAGCCTTCAGCAGCCCACCCCAGGCTGGGGCCCAGGACAGCCAGCAGCTCCCAAGTCCCCCTGAGCCCCTCCACTGGGCCCCGTCAGCAGAGCCCAGGTGGCGCCCACCCTGCCTGCACCCGTACCTCCTGCTCGCGCTGCTGAGCTGCCTGGAGCACGGGCAAGTTGTGGGGCCGGCAGGCCTGCTGGGCTTCCTGGTGCTTCTGCCGCAGTGCCTGCCGGAGCACTGGGAGGGAACAAGACCAGAGAGTCCGACAGGAGGTGGCAGGGGCGAGGTGGAGGGGCCAGGGAACACCTCCCACCTCAGGGCCTGCCCGACCTCAGCACCAAACTGAGGCCCAGGGCAGCCAGGTCAAAGGCGTAGACTGAGGCCCCAACTGATCACCCAGCCCGCCCCCGAAGCCCCGTACAAGAAGCCGGGAGGTGGGGGCGGGGGGGGGGTAGGGGTGGAGGGCGGTGAGGGGGGAGCTCTGGGGACACCGAGCAGCCCAGCCCACTTAGTCCTACCCTCCCCCAGGGCAGGGCCTTTCTCCAGCAGGAGGCTCCAGGGGACTCGGGAAGGTACAGTGCCCTAGAGCAGCGGTTCTCAACCTGTGGGTCGCGACCCCTTTGGCGGTCGAACGACCCTTTCACAGAGGTCGCCTAAGACCATCCTGCAGATCAGATATTTACATGACGAGTCATAACAGTAGCAACATTACAGTTATGAAGTAGCAACGAAAATAATTTTATGGTTGGGTCACCACATGAGGAACTGTATTTAAAGGGCCAGAAGGTTGAGAACCACTGCAGAGGGTGAGGCAGGGCAGGCTGGTGTGGGGTGGGTTCAGGGCTGGAGCCTGGACTCAAGACCATGTGGGTGAGAGACTTTGGTCTGGAGGCTTCTGGACTCAGATGGCCACCGGCCAGCAGTCCTGGGTGTGACCTGCTCATCGTCCATGGGACATCCACTGAGAGGTCCAGACCACCCAGGCAGAGGCCTGGAAAAGGAGGATGAGGAGGGGCGTCCCTGAGCCAGAGCAAGGTGTGGCCTCTGCCCAAATGTTCCGAAGGACACGCAGCAAAGGATCTAGAGCAGTGGTTCTCAATCTTGGCTGCACGTTAGAATCACCTGGGAATCTTTTTAAAATCCTGATTTCTGGGCCTCATCCTCCAGAAATTCTGTTTCTTTGTTACTCATGTTGTGGCCCCACCCCATAACAAAGAAACACAATTTCCGGAGGATGAGGCCCAGAAATCAGGATTTTAAAGATTCCCAGGTGATTCTAATGTGCAGCCAAGGTTGAGAACCACTGGTCTAGAGAGTATCAAAAACTTCCCCTGAAAGGAGCCAAGCCTTGAGCACAAATACGAAAATGGGAACGATACAGAGAAGATTAGCATGGAGTCTCACAGGACTGGACAGAGAAGAAAGGAAACCAGTCACAAAACAGAACATATGACACTACACAGCCCACATCTTAGACCAGTAGGTGTCAAGTGGCTGTAGCTTCCCATAAAGGGGGGCCCTGGTCCTAAGGGAACACAAGCCCAGCCCCGTCCCCGGCAGAACCCTCACACTGCAGCTCTTTCAGGAGAGCCCCTGAGGTGCTGCCAGTCCTTCGGTACCTGCTGTGCCCACAGCCTTCCGTTTCTTGGCATCTGGTACACACCTCGACTATGGCATTTATCACATTAAATAAATGAGTCTGAAACCAAGAGCCACCCTCAAGACACAGGCGCAAGAAACACGATCCCTAGTTGATGTGCGCGCCAATGGAGGCAGGGTGTGAGGAAAACATAAATACGGGGAACTGTCCCCTTCACTGTTTATTAAACGTTGCTGCAAATCCCAGGTCCACGCCCAGACTCCACTGGGTGAGCAGCCAGCGATCAGAGGAGAGCGGCGCCCGCTGCAGGGGTGCAGGGGCAGGGCCTCAGTCATGACCAAGGAAAGCGACCACAGCCAGTTACCACCTGCGCAGACCGAGGGAGGGACAAGCAGAAAGTCACAGGGCGCTGGCCCACTGCCGGCAGCACCAAACCTGCCCACATGTTCTGAAGGACAAGTAGCAAAGGGTCTAGAGCAGCGGTTCTCAACCTTCCTAATGCCGCGACCCTTTAATACAGTTCCTCCTGTTGTGGTGACCTCCAACCATAACATTATTTTCGTTGCTACTTCATAACTGTAATTTTGCTACTGTTATGAATCATCATGTAAATATCTGATATGCAGGATGTATTTTCATTGTTACAAACTGAACATAATTAAAGCATAGTGATTCATCACAAAAACAATATGTAATTATATATGTGTTTTCCGATGGTCTTAGGCGACCCCTGTGAAAGGGTCGTTCGACCCCCAAAGGGGTCTCGACCCACAGGTTGAGAACCGCTGGTCTAGAGAGTATCAAACACTTCCCACCAGGTGGAACCAAGCCTCGGGCTCACTCCCACAGCACACAGACTAAAATTGGAGCGGTACAGAGAGGATCAGCATGGCCCTTGCTCAAGGATGACATGCAAATTCATGAAACATTCTGTTTTTAGTAAATGAGTAAATATGACGAAGTACAATTAAAAAAAACCTGGGGGGAGGGGTGGGAGCAGGCTGGAAGAGGCTAATGGAGGGAAAAAGGAGGACCGATGTAATACTTTCAACAATAAAGATTAAAAGAAAACAAACAAAACCATTCCATGGAGAAATGGCAGGTTCCTTTAAGAAAAAAATATTATTCTGGGTGCTTTATTTGCTCCCCAAATTACTAACCTCTGTAGAGATAAAGATTACCAAAACAAGAGTGAATTTACTAAATACTTATTGACAGCAAGAGTGAGTCACCACTGCTGCCTGCACCTGCAGACTCAGTCGAAGGCAGGAGTGAAAGCTTTACACGGCCAAAGGTGTCCGTCCTAATGGGAGGCTGGTTACAAAGGTGTCGGTCCTAATGGGAGGCTGGTTAGTGTGGGGAAGCTGCAGGTGGTCTGACTAGAAGAGGGGCTGAGGCAGGGAAAGAACGAGGAAAGATGAGCCTGACCACGTGCCTCTACCTGCGGTTCTCAACCTGTGGGTCGCGACCCCTTTGGTGGTCGAACGACCCTTTCACAGGGGTCGCCTAAGACCATCCTGCATATCAGATATTTACATTATGACTCATAACAGTAGCAACATTACAGTTATGAAGTAGCAACGAAAATAATTTTATGGTTGGGTCACAACATGAGGAACTGTATTTAAAGGGCCAGAAGGTTGAGAACCACTGCTACCAGGAAGCAAGGAAGTGCTCAAAGAATGATGGGATTTGTCAACAAGACTCAGGAGCCAGGTTGAAGTCCTCCCACTGGCCAAATGCGGCACGATTTGAGCATTAAAAAGAATGATGAGCTATGTATTTTGGGTTTGTGAGCATATGCATCTTATACCTCAACTAGTGGCCCGTGCATGAGTTCGTATATATTGAAAGGAAATTAGAAGAAATATTTTAATATCGCTATTCGCTTTTTCTCTATAATAAAAGTGTCAACCAAATTCATGATCGACAGTGACATGGAAACACCAGTGTGATAGGCGCCACCAAGAGCTTTATATGTATCGCGCATGCACGAGTCAACTTAGCCTTTTATAGATATAGAACTTGCTTAGACCTGCTTTCTGATTTAGCTAAACTTTTTCCAGCCCAGTGAAGCACCCCAACTTCTCTTTCAGGTAATCATCAGCAACACAGCAGTAAATATCAACACGAAGTAGATTATTATTATAGATCACGCAGGGAGAACGAAGGGTAAAATATTTAACTGCAGCAGTGTTTGACCAAATTTTGTGCAGTGAGAAAACCTGAAGTCATTTTCACACTAAGTCTTCCCCACACTATTTCTTCCTTTCAGTCGGGTCAAGTTTCTAAGCTTTCTAAATCTCCGTTTTCTGGCTAATGAAAAGAAAATAGGATTCCACCGAGTCTCCTATCTACCTACTCCAGGACTTCTGTGAGGATCAAATGAGAGGAGGCACGGGAAAACGCTTCACAGACATTTGATTACACTGTAAAGTGTTTCCACCTGGCTATAAAGCAAGTCGTGTTCCTGGGCTGAAGAAACTCCAAGGAGGCTAGTCGTTGCTAGGGAGAGGAAGCCAGGTGTTGCTACTTGATGTCATTACCCAGACGGAGTGAAGGGGGACACTTAGCATATTAGCGTTTTATGTAGATTATATAGATAGATAAAAATGTTTACAAAGATAACCACCCAAACAGGGCAGATGTAATACTGATCCTACTCGAACTCTTCTGGAAAACCAAAGAGAACACTTCCCAGCTCACCCTATGAAGCCAGTATCACCCTGACACCCAAACCAGACATCACAAGAAAACTACAGAGTGATGTCCCTCATGAACACAAAGACAAAAATCTTTGAGATTTTAGCAAATCAAACCCAACGTAGACCAAAAGGACAATACATCATGACCAAGTAGGATCTATTCCAGGAATACAGTTTATCCCAGGAATTAAAAACAACAATGTAATTTACCATAGTAACCAAAAAGCTATTGATCATTTCTCAACAGATGCATAAAAAAGATTTGACAAAACCATCACAGAAACACACTAATTCTGGGGCAGACATATGTCGCCTGTCTCCATAGGGAAGGGACCTGTATTACCAGAGGAATTTTTGCCACATTTAACCTGCATACCACCAGGCTCTGCCTGCTGCCCACTTTACAGCAAACACGGAGGGGGGAGAAATGGGTTAAATGACAGCGGGAAGATGCAATGTGACAGGTCCAGAGTGGGGACGTTCTGCAGGTAGGATGCCTTGGAGTTTTCAAAAGGCCAAAGCCACAATAAATGCGGAGGGCTTCCAGAAGCCGAGACCAAAGAAACCAACTGCAATGCACGAATCCACACCGAATCCTTAGGAAGCGTCAGACAAGCTAGGTAACGTGACCCTGGACTGAAGGTGGAAGGCACCCTTGAGTGATTCATTTCTCAGGAGGCTAGCTAGCCTCTACGGTTACACAGGAGAGTCACTGTTCTAGAGCCCTGGTTCTCAATCCTGGGCTAACGCTGACCCCCAAGAATGTCTGAGGCATTTTGGGTTGTCATGCCTGGGGGAGGGAGCCCCTGCCATCCGGTGGATAGAAGCCAGGGATGCTCCTCAACATTCTGCCATGCACAGGACAATGTCACACCGTTAGTACCTGTCCAGCCACAAAACTGGATTGACCCATTTGCCACCAAAAAAACAGAAACAAACAAACAAACAAAATACACCAAAAAACGCTAGTAAAGACTCCGCCCTTGATCTGCTCAATATTAGGAACTTCGACCGAGCAACACCCAGGGCAGGGCTCGGCCCTCAGAGACCGCGAGCTCCCAGGGCAGCTGGCCTCCCTCCCGCAGGAGGAGCGCCGTCGGCCCGCCGCCCCCACGCACCTCGGTGCTCGTTCTGCAGCCGCAGGCGCTGGTTGTAGAGGCTCTTCTCGGTGAGGTGCTGGATCTCCAGCAGCCCCTGCACGATCTCGAACACGGTGCCGTCGAGGAGCGCCAGGGCCAGGTCGCTGAGCGTGGTGTAGGACAGGCGCTGCTGGAAAGAGCTGCGGGCAGAGGGGCGTGGTGAGCGCGGGCAGACCGAGCCCCGCCGCCGCCGCCCGCCCCGCGGCCCGCACCTGGGCAGCTCCTTGACCAGGCTCTGCAGCGCTGACAGCAGCTGGTAGTGCCGCTCCTGCTGCCGAGCACCATCCACCGCCTCCTCCAAGGCGCCCGCATAGCGCTCCATGGTCCCCGCACCCTGCCAGCCGCGGCCCGGAGGGACGCTCCCCGCCGTACGCCAGTCCCGAGCCCGGGGCGCCCCGCCCCCTTTTACGACAGTTCAGAGCGCGTTGCGGCCAGCTTTGCGCGTCAGCCAGAACGAGGCTCGCTCCGCCCCTCGGCGGAAGCTCCTGGGCGGGTCTCGCGTCGTCCCCGCCCCTTTCCCCGCCCCCTTCCCCGCCCACGCAACCTCGGAGGCGTAACTCCACGGCGTTGAAATCCCGGATTTCCTAGATCCCGCCCAGCCCGCAGGTGTCGGCACTGACCCAAGCTCCGTTCCCAGCCTCTCCCTCTCGCTGCCTCTGGACGCTCATGGCCTCATTGGGCTGCGCGGGGCAAGGGCTGGTCCTGCGCATGCGTCCGCTTGGGCGGCCTGAGGGTCCTGCCGCCTCCACCGGGCGGCTTCCCACCTAAAGTGCTTGGGTCACGGAGTCCCCGAGCTCCGCCAATGTCAAGCCGCGTGACCTTGCGCCAGTTTTGTTACTTGGGGCCTCAGTCTTCTTGTCTTCCACCCGTGGGACGCTATTCCGGCCACTTGTCAAGCGAGACTGCCCCCGCCCCGGGCTGGGAGCTCCAGGCAGGGCCTGCGTGTGCCTGGCATCGGGCTGGCATCCCCGCCCCTCGTCCACCTCCACCCACAGGGTCAGCATCGAGAAGAAAACCCAGTTCAACGCCTCATTCCAACCTTGAAAATAAATGATTGGGCATCCCCAATTACACTTTTTATAAACTATCAAAATCTACCAAAAAATCAGACTGCTGAATATTCTGCTGTGCTCTTGGGGGCAGGAGGCGGGAGATTCCTGTCTTAGAGAAATAGCATTGTCATGGGTCTGCCCCGTCTGGAATGGGTGGGTTCTTTAAAAAAAAATTTATATATATATATATATATATATATATATATATATTCTGATTTCGGAGGGCTCCCTTAATATGCATGAGCTTTCCAGGTGTTTAATATTCTGACACATCAACATGAGCCTACAGAGGGGCTTGAGGTCTTTGGTCAGCTTCACCCTATTTTGGATTTATCTGGCTCTTTTTGTTGCTGTTGTTACTTGTTACCCCGACTTCATTCATGTTGGGGCTCGGCTGGCACTAATGGCACTAACTGGGTCTTTGTTATCTATCTCCCTAAGGCAGTGGTTCTCAACCTCGGCTGCACATTAGAATCACCTGGGAATCTTTTTAAAATCCTGATTTCTGGGCGTCATCCTCCGGAAATTCTGTTTCTTTGTTATGGGGTGGGGCCACAACATTATTAACAAAGAAACAGAATTTCTGGAGGATGAGGCCCAGAAATCAGGATTTTAAAGATTCCCAGGTGATTCTAAGGCAAGGTTGAACCCCTTCCCTAAGGGAACCTAAGCTGCCCCCCTCTCCTGGTGGGGAGGAGCAAAGAGCATCATCTGCTCTTAAGTGCCTTTGGTAGGGAAGACCGGGTCTCGTTAGCTCTGTTAATTGCTTGGCAGTAGTTATTTTGTCTCCGTTTTCTCGGTCCACTTGTCAGGGAATGTAGCAGAGTCGCTTCCGCATCTGCATCCTCCTGGCCCTGCTTTCCCATCCGCAGGAAGCTTTAAAAAAACCCCAAGCCTGTGTCTCTTCGAAGGCTAATGATGCCAGAATCTCCGGGGAAGGAAACCCCCCCCCCC
>NW_005871974.1:30932-66697 GCF_000147115.1 Myotis lucifugus
GGCGGCCCCGGTCGGTCCCGCGGGGGTACAGGCACCGGCGGGTGCTGGTCCACCCGCCCCAGCAGCCTGTAGGGACAGCGGCAATGGACACCCCCTCGTGTCCCTGCCCGTTTAATCTAGGCGAATAGATGACGCGCCGTCGCCGCGGCACCACGGGACGATCCCGTTTGCGCTGTCGGCCTCCCGAATGTCCACGTTGGGCACCGCGGCCGCGTCCCGTCCATTGCAGATTTCGCTGGAGCTCCCGAGGGAAGACCCTACCTAAACGAGGCCGCCAGATGGCGCCCGAGGACCAGCACGGAAGTCCGCAGGATGGACCTGACCGCGGGCCGGCGAGGTTCGCACCGAGGCCGCCCAGACGCCGCATCTCGTCGCAGCCCACCCACGATCGCGTCTCTTGTCCCCGGGCAGGTGGATGGGGCGTTCGCCCCGAAGCTCCCGGGCGGCAGGACACGACCCCGGCAGCAGAAGGGAAACTTGAAAATGTGTTCAGGCCGCTGCCGGGAAGGGGACAGACTCCCCCGCACGCGCTGACCTTTTCCGGACTCTGGAGAGGACTTGCAATCCCCCTCCGCCCCCCCCCTCCCCCCCAGACGCCGGCCGGCCAGGAGCCGGTCCCCGCTTCCCAGAGCTGTTCCCTGCTCCAGGCTGGATTTCGTCCATTTTTCAGGGATTCGGCTGTAAAACGGAAGTCTTGAAAGTACTCGTAGAAACGTGGATGAATCATTTTTATTTATCATTTCAGGAGAAGGTCTTTCTAAAGCATAAAACAAAGCCCAAGCCAGAAAGGAAATGACTGATCAACGTGACCAAATTTTAAACAAAATTGATCTTGGCGTATACCAAAGGCAAAGTCAAACGGCAACAGATGAGGAACGTTTATGCCAATGCACGTGGAATATGATTATCAATTTCAGCATTGCTTGGTATAATACTAGAAAACGGGGAAAATAATAGTCATTAAGAGGGACCAGTTTAAATAAATCCCAGTACATCAATACAATGCAACACTATGAATTGGTTTATACGTAAGGCCGGGTCAATGCAAGAATGGAGACACAAGAGAAACTTCAAATACTGAATCAAGCAGTTCACTTAAGTAGCCACCAGGTGGTGCTGGTGACTCAGTAACATTGTTTAGCCCCCCAACCCCCAGCAAAGTGGATTTTGCTTAAGATTATATTTTGCATCTTTCTTAGGCCCCTAAAATGTATAGCCATGGATTTTATATAGCTCCTTATGTAAAACTTTCAACTCATTATTAAAGCATAAGCTTTTTATAAAGGTGTTTTTTACAGCAAAATTGAAATAAAACAGTTTGAATATATTCAATTTGCAAAATTCATTGGGAAAAAACATTTATTGGGTACTTACTATGTTGTGTCAGGAAGAAAACATGGATAAGACATGGCAATCACAATAGAAATGATTTACGCAAATATAAACAAGTGATTTCAATATAATAAATCACTAGAATGTTAGCACAAGTGTTTCTTTGTTGTTTTATTTACAACACCTGGAATATAGTAGGAGTACAATAAAGTAGTTATTGAGTAAATGAAATATTCGATTAATTAATGATTAAACATGCTTATAGAATGTGTTACGAACATAGTTTTTTATGTTCTCTAGTTTTATTTATTTTTAAAATAAGTTTTTATTTTTCTACAGTTGACATACAATATTATATTTGTTTTGGGTGTACAACAGAGTAATTAGACATTTGTATATCTTATGAAGTGATCACCCAGTTTTATAGTACCCATCTGGACACCATACATAGTTATTGCAACATTATTGACTATATTCCCTATGCTGTACTTTAAATTTAGGATAAATTAGGTTGCCTCCATATATTGGGTATCCTATATAATAAAAGAGTAGTATGCAAATTGTCCTCTCAACCGGGAGTTATCCAGGAATTCGACCAGGAGGTGGAGCCAGCCAGGGGGAAGAGAGGGAGTACCCGGCTGACAGCTGGCAGCTGCTAGGGACCCTACCAGTGCACGAATTTCATGCACTGGGCCTCTAGTTATAAATAATGCTGCAATAAACATATGCACGTGTCTTTTCAAATTAGTGTTTTGGGTTTCTTCTGTTAAGTAGAAACAGGTCTTTTTGGGTCTCTTGGCCCCTCAAATTCGCCCCCGCCTCTCCACAGGGGTAGGTCTGGCCCAAGGTTCACCTTCCTGCCTATGCTCAGGGCAGTTTCTGGGGAGGTATTCCTCAAAACCCAAGCTATTCCATCAAGAATAGCAGCACCTTCAACCGAGTAGTTCAGAGTGGTTTCTGGACTCGAATTCTGGGTCCTTCCAAGTCTTCCCGCAAGTTGAGAGTGTAATATGACTTTTCTTTCTTCCTGATTCATTAATAGTTAACTGTCACACACACACGCGCACACACACACGCTCTTAGAGACAATAAAGTCTAAAGGTACTTTAAAGGACAGAAGAATTTTCCCAAACCCTCCCTAATGCACACAGATCTCCAGGGCAGAACAGAGGTAGCAGTGAACATAGTCATGTGCGCCCATGGAGCCCCTCCTTTGTTCTTCTTTTGCTTTCAGCCTCAGCACCCAGAGCCCAAGGAACTGACCCAGTTAGAAGACCGCCTACCCCATGGTTACTATTCCAAGGCCTAAGAGTTCTGGGAACTTGGAAATGAAATATTTTCGTTTTGCTTTATCTTTACAGTTCAGACTATGTGAAGAACTCTTAGGGGAAGCCTTCTCTTGCATTCACATTTATGTATATGAAAGAGACCATGTATGATCTTCCTAGCCAAGCAATCTTTCTGGGGACTGGAAGACTATCTTACCTATGGCCCCAAGGTATCTACGTTTGGTCTTTGCTAAGGCTGCTCCTATAGAAAAAAAACACAAAAAACAAATTCACTCTCTTGGACCCTCATACCACCATTTGCTCCATCTCCCAGCCGGACATGTCACTGGCAAGAACCCAGTTAGCCTACCGAGAAAAGGATGGAATGTGTGGGGCCTCATCTTATTAATCTCTTGGGCCTACTATAGAGTCAAGTCAATTATAACCACTTAATCAATGCTAAATTCATACAATGGGCCAGTTTAAGTAGTACAACCTGGTATAATCTCCAAGAAGAGTATAAGTAAGACGTTTCCAATTTTTAAAGTGGGGAGAAGACCCTCCTAGAGAAACAAGATGAAAATCTCCCCACCTGTCGATACAAAGACACTGTGATGCTTCTCAGTAATTCACTGATACAAACAGAACCATCAGAAAAGCACTCTTTTCAGGGTTTTGCCCAGGGCAAGTTTAACATCCTTATTCCTCAAACTGTAGATCAAAGGGTTAAGCATGGGCACGACGTTGGTGTAGAAGACCGAAGCATATTTACTCCGGCCCACAGATCCCGGAAAAGAGGTTGTTAAGTAGGTGAAGGCCCCTGACCCGAAAAACAGAGCCACGGCGGTGATGTGGGAGCCACATGTGCCAAAGGCTTTGGACCTTCCCTCAGCAGAAGGAATGCGGAGGATACTGGAGAGAATCAAAGCGTAAGAGACGAAGATGCTGATACTGGATGTTGCAATGACAATTCCAACAACAATAGAAAACACCAGCTCGTTGACATGGGTGTTGGTGCAGGAGAGCTGCAAGAGGGGGAGAACTTCACACAGATAATGGTCGATGATGTTGGGACCACAGAAGGTCAGTCTCAGCATGTTTCCGGTATGGGCCATGGCCCCAGCCAACCCTACCGCATACGAACCCAACATCAGCACAGCACAGACCTGGGGGGACATGGTGACCGTGTACAGCAGAGGATTGCAGATAGCCGCATAGCGATCGTAGGCCATGGATACCAGCACGTAGCACTCAGAATTGACCAAGAAGCAGAAGAAAAACAGTTGAGTCATGCATCCTGCGTAAGAGATGATATTTTCTGACACAAAGTCGTGCAGCATTTTGGGAGTAAAGACACAAGAATAACAGAGATCTATCGAAGACAAGTTGAAGAGGAAAAAATACATGGGAGTGTGAAGGCGAGAATTCAGACCAATTAAGGTGATCAAGCCCAAGTTGCCCACCACAGTAAGCACATAGAGCCCTAAGAACAGGAAGAAGAGGGGGACATGGACCTCCGATTGTTCTGAGAATCCCCCAAAGATAAATTCGGTCACCGAGGAGCTGTTTCTCAGAACCATTCTCTTCTGGGGAGCTGTCTGTGGAAACAAGGGGTAAAATACAATAGATTGGTGATAGGCACAAGCATGGATGATAGGAGAGATGAGACCATGTATAGACGCCCTCCCTTTTGTCTTTCTCCTTGTAACTGTGGAACCAGCTCAGAATGGTTCTGTTCTGTTTGATGAGGTGCTCAATTGCTTTTCAGAGACAACAGACCAAAACCACAAGTCATGCAGGTGAAGCATGCACAGATGAGAGAACTTGGGCCCCAGCTGCACCTGGAACCAAAATCTTGCACGTCCCCCTCCCTGACCCCACCCCGATGGGACCAAAGGACCTGGACATAACCGGAACTTGAACACCGGAACCCTTGAACAACAGAAGCCAAGGGTCTGTTGTCCAGGAAGATCTGGTGTTGATGTCCCTTTACCATAAATGGCCAAGTTCCAAGGTCCTCCAATGAACACTTGTCCCACCAGCACTTCCGCACACCTGTTCCCCTTAGCCCTTTAAAAACCCTTAACCCAGTCCAGCAAGCAAGATGGATTTGAGGCACCACTAGGTCCCCCATCGTCTTGGTTGGCACCTTTTCAATCAATAAACCTTTACTTACTTCAAACCCTGATGTTTTGAGTTTTGGCCTTTTGAAGCATCGGGCCCTTGGACTTTGGTTTGGTAACGCTCTCTCATTTATGCCCCCAGCTTAGCTATTCACAACATGCCTGTGACTATATCTCAGGTCCCCTGGGTGATCATGAATCTAGGCTAGAGTTTCTGAGCATGGGCAGCAAGAATTCTGTTCCCGCCCTAGCTGGTTTGGCTCAGTGGATAGAGCATCGGCCTGTGGATGAAGGGTCCCTGGGTTCGATTCCAGTCAAAGGACACATGCCCGGGTTGTGGGTTTGATCCCCAGTAGAGGATGTGCAGAAGGCAGCCGATCAATGATGCTCTTTAATCATTGATGTTTCCATCTCTCTCTCCCTTTCCCTTCCTTTCTAAAATCAATAAAAATATATTTTTAAAAAAAGAATTCTGTTCCCTCTTGAGAGATGAGGAGATTGAATACCTCACTTGGCTGCCCAAGGACTCCCAGAAAGACACCCCAAGAGCCAGGAGTACAACCCACAGCCCACTGCTTTAGGATGTACGGAGAGCTCTTATGTCTCTCCCTCTCTGCCTCCCTCTCCCAGCCAGACATGGGGTCCTCTGTCCCCTACTCACCTTCCTCCTATAAGCCCCTTCACTCCATCAAAGTCAGTGTTGAGAGCGGGGGAAGGATCAATACATCCTAGACCTGCTGGTTGTGGGTTTACAAGAAGCTCATCTGAGAAGATGGGATTTAGACATTCCCCTTCCTTCTTCCTGGCTCCCTCAGTGCTGGGCCGTGTGCGTCTCTTTCTCCATTAGCCCGAAGGAGAAGATGGTGTTAGTGCATAAAGCAGACAGCTTTCAGGTATGGACTCTTCTGGTGCCCCTGGTGCTGAGAATCAGAGCTCCTGGAGACCCCAGTCTCCAGATGCTCTAGGAATAGACCAAGTTTTCTGTGTGGACTTTCTCAGCTGGTCTAAGTCAACTTCAGGAGAAAAAAATAGCGACCTTCCATCTCACCAGGACCCGGGCTAGCATATCATGAGAGCTTTATGCTACTGGATGGCCTCGGGCACCTCATTAGGCAGAATTTCCCCTGGGAATTTTTCTGATGGTCCTGCAGGGAAGAAATGGCAATCTTTGTTTATGGCTGGGATCATGATGCTTACGCAGCACCTCGGGACTCAGGTGTTCCGTTCCCACTTCCCTTTTACTTCAGGGACCTCCTGTGGAAGGTTGGGGCCTCGCTTTCCCTCTCCTTCATTAACTCTAATACTTAATCTTACTTTAAGGGAGAGTGGTCCCAGACTTATGTTAGCCACCATTCCCAAGTTTTTTGGTTGTTTTTAAAATGTATTTTATTGATTTTTTACAGAGAGGAAGGGAGAGGGACAGAGAGTTAGAAACATCAATGAGAGAGAAACATCGATCAGCTGCCTCCTGCACACCCCCCACCGGGGATGTGCCTGCAACCCAGGTACATGCCCTTGACCGGAATCGAACCTGGGACCTTTCAGTCCGCAGGCCGACGCCCTATCCACTGAGCAAAACCAGTCAGGGCTCCTTCCCAAGTTTCTGAAGGGAGTTTTGAGAATAATAACAACAACAACAACAACAACAAAAAGTTAGATCAGAGTTGCAGGTGCTACAGAGAGAGCACCTCATACAACGTGTTTCTAGCTCAATGAGCTGCTCAGAACAGTGGAGACGCCACCACCACGAAGACCACCTGCTCTCAGCTCTACTAAGGGCCACACAGGCCTTTGCTATATAGGAGAAGATCAAAATGTTCCATGAATAAGTAAGAAAGCACGCACACTCACCTGCATGAATTCACTTTATAAACGTGTGCAGGCTCAGGGTGTAACAGGAGTTGTACCTCAAATTTTTAATCCGGGCATCTCCAGTGACAAAGCTGCTCTCCCTACGATCTGCTACGTGAAGATTCTAAGAAACTTTCAAAGACGTGAGCAACTGCACTTACAAGTTTCCACGGAGGCCACCCAAAATAATCCCAGTTTGCCTGGAAAAGTGCAGATTTCCACCCATTATCACTGTAATTATTACTACACACCCTATCACTCTCAGGCGTCTGGATTTGGACAACAAATGATATAGTCACTTTACTAAAATAAGCATAAGTCGCTATTCAGATCCTCTAGGCTCTGCTATCTCCTAGACCCCTGGGCCTCCATCCTAGTTCTGACCAAGGGAATCTCTCTCAGTCTTTTGCACTCCTTGCCCTCTTAGTTCTCATTAAAAGAATCTACTCTTGCCGAAACCGGTTTGGCTCAGTGGATAGAGCGTCGGCCTGCGGACTGAAAGGTCCCAGGTTCGATTCCGGTCAAGGGCATGTACCTGGGTTGCGGGCACATCCCCAGTGGGAGATGTGCAGGAGGCAGCTGATCGATGTTTCTCTCCCATCGATGTTTCTAACTATCTATCTCTCTCCCTTCCTCTCTGTAAAAAATCAATAAAATATATTAAAAAAAAAAAGAATCTACTCTTCCTGGCCAATCAATACTATCTCTCCAGTCAATTTAGGCTTTAAAAATGAGAAGGGCATTAACTGCAACCTGTTTCTGGTTTATACTTAGCCCTGAACCCTAAAGCAAAGAATTACAAACACTAGATATCTGCCTGAAATACGCGAAGAGGAATAAAGGAAGAAGAACTACATCGGTACAAGGAATAAATATTGGTGCAACTTTACATTGTAATCATTGGTACATTGTTGTATGTCATTGTATACAGCACAATAAATTGATTATTAGTAGTACTTAACAAACTTGGGCATATGTATATATTTTGACTTGCAGTTTTACTTTGCGGTATATACCCAATAAAAATAAGTACACATGTTTACCTAAAGACATGCCAAGAAAGTTCATAGCACCGTTATACATAATTGCTCCAATGTGAAAACAGCCCACATGTCAATCGACTACAGACTGGATAATAAATTGTAGGATATTAATAAAGTAGCACTCCATATAGCTATGAAAGTTAATAACATAGTACATAAATGTCACAAACCTATTATGGAGCAAAAGAAGCCAAACACCAAAACCATACTTAATGATTTCATTGAAATGAGGTTCAAAAGCAAGGACACTAATCTTTGGTGTCAGAAGTCAGATAGCCGTTATTTGTGGCTGGGAAGTCATGGGCTAGTGGCTGCAAAGGAAAGTGAAGGCGCTTCAGGGTGCTTCTGAGAGGGGTTGGTTCCATGGATGTGTTCAGTTTGTAAAAAATTCATCAAGCTAATATGCTTATGTTACAACTAGAGGCCCGGTGCACAAAAATTTGTGCACTCGGGGGGTCCGTTAGCCCGGCCTGTGCACTCTTACAGTCTGGGACCCCTCGGGGGATGTCCACCTGCTGGCTTAGGCCCGCTCCCTGGGGGATTGGGCCTAAGCTGGCAGTCAGACATCCCTCTGGCAGCCCAAGAGCCCTCAGGGGATGTCCACTTGCCAGCAGGGAGCAGGCTTAAGCTGCAGTCGGACATCCTAAGCGCTGCTGAGGAGGCGGGAGAGGCTCTCACCACCACCGCTGTAATGCCAGCCATCAGCCTGGCTTGTGGCTGAGCAGAGCTCCCCCTGTGGGAGTGCACTGACCACCAGGGGGCAGCTCCTTCATTGAGTATCTGCCCCCTTGTGTTCAGTGTGTGTCATAGTGACCAGTTATTCCCAGTCGTTCTGCTGTTAGGGTCAATTTGCATATTACCCTTTTATTATATAGGATAGAGGCCTGGTGCATGGGTGGGGGCCAGATGGTTTGCCCTGAAGGGTGTCCCGGATCAGGGTGGGGGTCCTGCTGGGGTGCCTGGCCAGCCTGGGTGAGGGGCTGAGGGCCGTTTTCAGATTGGCCACACCCTGTTCAGGGTGGGGGTTCCCGCTGGGGTGCCTGGTCAGCCTGGGTGAGAGGCTGATGGCTGTTTGCAGGCTGGACACAGCCCCTTCAGGGTGGGGGTCCCTGCTGGGGTGCCTGGCCAGCCTGGGTGAGGGGCTGATGGCTGTTTGCAGGCTGGCCATAGCCCCGCAGTGGGGACCTTCATCTCATGAGGGTGTGGCCATCCTGGGTTAGGGGCTGATGGCTGTTTGCAGGCTGGCCACGGCCCCCAGTGACCCAAGCTCCCAGCGAGGCTGGCTGGAAGTAGGTATCTGGGATTTATTTATCTTCTATAATTGAAACTTTGTTGCCTTGAGCGGAGGCTACAGCCGGCCAGGGCAGGCAGGAAGCTTGGCTTCCTCCATCGCCGAGGCAACCAAGCCTCCTGCTTGCTACAGCTCCGTGGCTGCTGGCTGCTATCTTGGTTGGGTTAATTTGCATATAGTCGCTCTGATTGGCGGGCGGGCGTGGCTTGTGAGTGTAGTGGAGGTACTGTCAATTTGCATGTTTCTCTTTTATTAGATAAGATTAAATGAAAAGTTTACTTAAAACATAAATGAAGAACAAATTAATATTTTAATAAATCATCCTACCAAACTTTTTAACACTAAAATTATTACTAGTAAACATCTTTGATTGTTTAGTAATCTCCAGTAGGGGGCATGCAAGAGGCAGCTGGTCAATGATTCTTTCTCATCATTGATGTTTCTATCCCTCTCTCCCCCTCCCTTTCTCTCTGAAATCAATAAAAATATTAAAAATAAATAAATTAGAAGAAGAAAAAGCCCACAGAAGAAGAAGGCAAAGATATGTGTCTGACTTGGTCTTGGCTGTAGAAGAGTGGAAAGAAGAAAAAAAAAATCCCCTATGAATTTCTAACCACTTCTGTGTAGTTAGAAATTATACATGTAATAAAAAAAACAAAACCCATATTATACATGTAATAAAAAAATTCCTCTCTGGAGAATACAATTTAAATCCAGATATGTATACATCAGATATTTACACATATGTATAAATCCGTAAGTATTCAAAGATCATGAGCCCTTAATAGAAATCACGTAACAAACACAAATTGGGCCACTAGGAATGAGAATTACCATGAAAGATGAACCACAAGCTACAGAAACAGACCTGCAAATTTGCTAGGTTTATCAGGGACAGAATACAATTTAAATGTACTTAATCTGTTCAAGGAAAAAAAGAGCAAATTGAAAGTACACATGAAGAAAACAATAAAATTAACAAGGCAGACTTTTAAAAAATCAAATATAACTTTTAGAATTGAAAACATGATAGTTGAAATTTAAAACCCCATGAATATGTTAAACAGCCTATTAGACACGGGTGAAGAGAAAATAAGTAAACTGAAGGGTAGATCTAAAAAAATTACCCAGAAGTCAGCATCAGCTGAAGGGGGTGAAGAGGAAAGAGTGTGTAACAAAGAAATATAATTTAAGAAATATAATTTAAGAAATATAGAAATGGAGAAGGTCCAACAGATATGGAAAGAGCATTTACCACATTCTGGACCCTGTGCTTTGCTTTAAGAATAAAACAACAATCAAAACCATTATAGCTCTTCCCCTTTCAAATATATAATCCAGATGGAGAAACCTACAACAAACAGATACTTACACATAACTCATTAGAAATCTAATAAATGTGCGAGCAAGAAGTTCTGGGGGGGCTTTGAAACCATTTAACAGGGATGCCCTCCTGAGTCTGGAAACTCAGGGAAAGCCTCCCTGAGGAAGTGAAATTCAGGTTTAAAACTAAAATGTAAGAAGGGGTAAAAAGAGTTGCTTGTCTGTGACTGTCCCCCACTGAACCTCCTTCAATGTTTAGGAAGGAATAAACGCCTTGTGTGAGCCTTGGTTGGAGCCAGGACCAGGCCTCCTTCCGTGAAATCTCTCCAGAGAACGTAAGACAGTGATGGCGAACCTTTTGAGCTCGGCGTGCCAGCATTTTGAAAAACCCTAACTTAACTCTGGTGCCGTGTCACATATAGAAATTTTTTGACATTTGCAACCATAGTAAAACAAAGACTTATATTTTTGCTATTTATTTTATATATTTAGATGCCATTTCACAAAGAAAAATCAACCAAAAAAATGAGTTCGTGTGTCACCTCTGACACGCGTGTCATAGGTTCGCCATCACAGATAAGACCTGAACTCCACCAGTCACGTTCCCAGGTAGGACCGAGGTGTGGGGCAAGTGACACAAAGAAACAGGAACATTCATGTTGGCAAAGACAAAGAATCTACCAGCTGATGACACACGTTGGGACTGGTGGTGCCAGCAGGAGGGGGCAGCACAGACTGACCAGATGGCTCTGGGGTGTAGCTTGGCTGCAATTCCACCCCCTGGCCTCCTCTCAATCCTTCCTGGCTCCAAGAGCTGGTTCCTCAGCTTGTTCTAAGAGTCTATGAACTAAGAGTCCCATTTCTTGCCAATTAACACTCTTTTTTTTTTTGTCCCAAGTTAACCAGGACTGACGCTTGCTGTTGCAGTGAACAAGCCTGGATGGTATAAGGGGACTGGGGATTAAGGAGCTCTGTGCAGGGAGTGGGGGTGGGGGAAGCACCCCAGGTTGTGGGGCACCTTTCTCAGATCCCTGAGATGAAGGCAGACACACCTGTCAAAATTACCTTTGGAAAGGGGTGCCACAAACTCTCCCTCAAAGTTTTGCTGTATTTTAAACCATCTTTCCCCTTCCAACGAAATGTTGTTCGGATGGGGTTTGGAGGATAAAATAAACACACGCGTTACATTTCAGAGACAATTTTTCATACTCCTGCACAGCTTTTTTTTAAAAAACATTCAATTCTTTGATGACTCCTCTTTGCTTTAATAAGCTAAATTACACTAGTTAGTAGAATGAGTAATAAGTTTCTATGCTGGGTAAACAGAAATGCATTTAATGAATCATCTGGCTAGCTTCTTAAGTGCAATGTAGGCGATACCAATAATCATTATTATGTTTAACATCTAAGGAACTAATGGCACAGTAATTTTTTAAAAGATTTTGAGAGAGAGAGGCAGGGAGAGGGGGAGAGAAACATTGATGTGAGATCAGAACATCAATTGGCTGCCTCCTACATGCCCCCAACCATCTAAAAATATACCACCAACAGGCAATTGGGATGGGCCCTGGGGAAGAGACGGGAGGGCCAGAAAACTGGAGTAGAAGGAGCCTTTTCTCTCTTTGGTAATCATTTTAAATGAACATGTACTACTCGGTCAATATTCAATATATATGGGATGGAATGCAGAAATAATCTGATGGAGCATAATCATTTTCATAGAATCGGGCATGAGCACAGAAAGAGCAAATAATTGTCTCAAGTTCAAACAGTAAATCTGTGGAAATGTTGATAGCAGGAGGCAGAGGACCTAGCAGGGATGGAAAGAAAATTAACTGAGCACTTATCATTTCATTGTCTTAGTAATTCTAAAAAAAAAAAGTTGAAGGTAAAGGCTCAGAGACATCGAGTAACTTGGGTACGGTCACACGGCTGCAGAGTAAAAGCTGAGAGTTCAAATCTGATTCTACCCTCCAGTTCCCATGTCCCTGCTCTTTCTGCGTCTGTCTGGTCTCCTTTCCCCGCCACAGCCGCCCGCATCCAGCGCTGCCCACCGATTCTGTGCCGCCTAAAGCCCCGTTCTCTCGCTTCACTCTCGTTCTTTTGAATTCATGTTTGCTGACCGGTGCCATCCCAAAGGCAAAACTCTCTATCCACCCAAACGTCTTATTTCCAGACACAAGAGCATCTTCCCCAAGAGAACCTGGTAAGTCAAAAGTGTGTTCACAGCATCTCACATATCGTTGCTTCACAAAAATATTCACTTACATTTTTCTTTTAAACCAAGAGGCACCGCTGCCTGCCTTTAAGTGCCACTGGGAGGTGGATCTCCACACCTGAGCTGTGCAACCCCCCCTCCTCTCCTGGAAAACGTACCAGTCAGGGTCCCAGCAGGCAACAGAGGACGCCCCGAAGCAGAGTAATGGAAACATATAAGGAAGGAACTGTGTGCGGGGGGGTGTGGGCCCAAGGTTGGTTGAGAGAAAAGACACAGGGCTCCTGGGGCTCCGGAGGCAGACACACCCCCACCCACCAGCATGAAGACACAGAGGACAGAGCCGGCGCTGTGACCAGGAAGGACATGGGCGCTGGGTGACTGACCGTGTAGCCCCACTGGGAGGAAGCCAGGGAAGTGAACTCACAGCAGCACGCTCCTACCCACTGATTCCTCTGCCCATGCTGGACGCTGCCGCTGGCCTATCCCAACCGGAAACCAGAGGGCAAGAGAGCCTACTGGCAAGATCCATTAGGGAATGGCTGCCAGGACTTGGATAAGGTTCTGGAAAGTAGACCTGGAGAAGTACACAGAGAATACCCTCCCACCCCCTGTCTTACCCCCCACCTCACACTGTACGGTAACAGTCAGTGGTAACAGTCATTTCTACTGCTGACCGCCTGCCGGGTGGCGCTAATCTGATTACTGGCTGGTGATACAAGGCTCTCTGTGCTTCTGAAATCATCCCCAGATCCTTATCTGAGCTGGGAGCCGCCGACTTCTTCCCCCCGACTTTACAAGCACAGTTTGAAATGGAGCAAAGAAACGATTGTGTGGAAGTCATTCCCAAACCCTGTCCTTCACCACCTTGACATGTATAAGGTCTTCCTCCCAGCACTGCCCAATCCCTTAAGTCCAAGTGCCCGAAGCTGCACACGACAGTCTCAGGCGGTGCCACGCTTGACACTTCGTGGGTCCTAGCACACTTCCCCCGCACACTCTGCAGAATTCTTCCAGAACTTGTCTGGTCATTTAGCCAAGACCAAATCAACCAAATCCTAAACCTCCTACTTCCTTGCAAAAATGTGATATTTAAAATTAGCCCTTGACTAATTTCCGCAGACAGGACTAGATTTTAGCGTCGTAGAGGAGCTCACATTTGAAATGAAAGCGTCCGGGGCTACGGGAGAAAGAAAAGGAGCCATAACAAGCGATGTTAGAAACCAAGAGCCTGGATTCTCCTCCCAGTTCTGCTGCTGAGTAACTGAGTGACCTCAGGGAAGGTGCCCAGGCCTGTATCTATTCTCAGAAACATGAGAGAACTGAATTAAAAGATTCTTAATGTCTACAAAATGTATCCTATAGTCTTAAGAATATTTAAAAATTAAAGGACATTTAAAATGGGAAGGATAGCCCGGCTGGTGTGGCTCAGTGGTTGAGTATTGACCTGTGAACCAGGAGGTCACGGTTTGATTCCCGGTCAAGGGCACATGCCCTGGTTGTAGGCTCGATCCCCAGTGTGGGGGGTGCAGGAGGCAGCCGATCAATGATTCTCTCTCATCATTGATGTTTCTATCTCTCCCTCTCCCTTCCTCCCTGAAATCAATAAAATATATATTAAAAAAAATAAAATGGGAAGACTAAACTTGTTTGAGAAAGAGTTGAAACTTCTTTTTTATTATTATTTTATTAAATCTTTATTGTTCAGATTATTACATTTGTTCCTCTTTTTTCCCCCCCATAACTCCCTTCCTTCCAGTTCCCACCCCACCCTCAGCCCTCACTTCCCACCCACTGTCCTCATTCATAGGTGCACGATTTTTGTCCAGTCTCTTCCCGCATATCCCACACCCTTCCCCCCCCAAAGAATAGTCAGTCCATTCCCTTTCTATGTCCCTGATTCTATTATATCAACAGTTCATTCTGTTCATCAGATTATTTATTCACTTGATTCTTAGATTCACTTGTTGATAGATGCATATTTGTTGTTCATAATTTGTATCTTTACCTTTTTCTTCTTCTTCCTCTTCTTAAAGGATACCTTTCAGCATTTCATATAATACTGGTTTGGTGGTGATGAACTCCTTTAGCTTTTCCTTATCTGTGAAGCTCTTTATCTGACCTTCACTTCTGAATGATAGCTTTGCTGGATAAAGTAATCTTGGTTGTAGGTTCTTGGCATTCATCACTTTGAATATTTCTTGCCACTCCCTTCTGGCCTGCAAAGTTTCTGTTGAGAAATCAGCTGACAGTTGTATGGGTACTCCCTTGTAGGTAACTGAGTTTCTTTCTCTTGCTGCTTTTAAGATTCTCTCTTTGTCTTTTGCTCTTGGCATTTTAATTATGATGTGTCTTGGTGTGGTCCTCTTTGGATTCCTTTTGTTTGGGGTTCTCTGCGCTTCCTGGAGTTGTAAATCCATTTCTTTCACCAGGAAGGGGAAGTTTTCTGTCATTATTTCTTCAAATAGGTTTTCAATATCTTGCTCACTCTCACCCCTATAATTCTGATGTTGGTGCGCTTGAAGCTGTCCCAGAGGCTCCTTACACTATCTTCATATTTTCGGATTCTTTTTTCATTTTGCTTTTCCAGTTGGGTGTTTTTTGCTTCTTCGCATTTCAGATCTTTGACTTGATTCTTACGCTCCTCTGGTTTGCTGTTGGGAGTCTGTATAATATTCTTTATTTCAGTCCGTGTATGCTTAATTTCTAGTTGGTTCTTTATCACAACATCGAGGGTCTCATTAGATTTCTTGTAGATCTCAATAAGTTTATCGGCGGCTTCTAGACAGTTCTCGAGGGACCTTAAAAGTGTGGTTCTGAACTCAATATCCTCCATTGACAATTTTGTCCTGTTTCTTTGTCTCCACATTTTTTATGCTTTCTTGGTGCACCCCCTAGTGGTCTTTGTGCACAGTCTTGTTGTAGTTAAGCCTTGATTGTTGTAGTTAATACTAGGGGGATTTGACCTCCAGGCCAACTGGCTGTGAGAATCAGCTGTGTCTGCAGTGGGAAAACTTCTGTCCTCTGGGGAGGTGCTAATCTAGCCTTTGCCTGAGGCTATCTGGCAAATGGCTCTGAGCGGGGCTTGGGCGGGGTGGGTCGCATGGAATCAACAGGGCGGGCAGAGCGAGAAGTTATGGCTGCTCTCAGTCCCGTCCCCAGAGGCTCTGCCTCTCAGAGTCCCAGCATCCGCTGCAAACCTCGGAGAGAAAGCTGCCCTCACGTTCTGACCGATGCCAGACAGTCCCGCTTCTCCTGTTTGAGTCTGGGTCCCTAGAGACTCGCCCAGAACTGGAGCTCAGAGTCTGAGACTCCCTCCCGATTGAAAATGACAACCGCGCCCTCAGCCACCAGCCCGCTCCACGCGTACCTCCGCACCTTTGTATTTTCCGCACTGCGCCTCCTCTGAGTCTCAGCACGCTGTTCTCCTTCCTTCTAGTTGAAGAATTTCCCCTCAGCCAGCCTTCCTGTGGTTCTGGGTGACGTCCGTTCTGTCTTTTAGTTGTATTTTTGAAGTGGTTGTGCGAGGCAGCAAACTCCGGTGTTTACCTAGGCCGACATCTTGGTTTTTCCCTGAAACTTCTTCCATGCAACCAACGGAGCCTGAATCATCTGTGGAAGAAAAACAGTCCCTTTCCTAAAGTCCCTATTGCTCCTTTCTCAGGAGAATGAATTTGTTTTTTTGCTCAAGGTTTTTTTCAGAGCAACTTTGACATCCTTATTCCTCAGGCTGTAGATTAAGGGGTTGAGCATCGGCACCACAATGGTGTAGAACAAGGAAGACACCTTCCCCTGGCTCAGAGGTAAAAGAGAAGATGGCTTGAGGTACATGAATGCCCCGGACCCAAAGAAAAGAGAAACTGCAATCATGTGGGAGCTGCAGGTGCTGAAGGCTTTGGACCTGCCCTGGGTGGAACGAATATGGAGAATGCTGGAGAGGATGAGGGCATAAGAAATGAAGATGGTAAGGCTGGGCACACCTATGTCAATGCCCACCACCACGAAAACTACCAGCACATTCACGTGGGTGCTGGTGCAAGAGAGCTCCAGAAGGGGGAGGATGTCACACATGTAGTGGTCAACCAGATTGTTGGCACAGAAGGTCAGTCTGGCCATGCACACGGTGTGGGCCATGGCCCCAGCAAACCCCATCACATAGACACCGGACGAAAGAAGTAAGCAGACGCGGGGAGACACGGTGGCTGCGTACACCAGTGGGTTACAGATGGCGACGTAGCGGTCGTATGCCATGGCTGACAGGATGAAGGACTCAGAGACGACAAAGAAAAGAAAGAAGAAGAGCTGAGTCATGCACCCTGCGTAGGAGATGACGTTCTTCTCCGAGACGAAGCTCATCAGCATTTTGGGAGTGATGACGGTGGAATAGCAGAAATCTATGAAGGACAGATTATAGAGGAAGAAGTACATCGGGGTGTGCAGGTGAGAGCTCAGCCCGATCAGTGTGAGCAAGCCCAGGTTCCCCACCGCCGTGACCATGTAGGAGCCCAGGAACAAGAAGAAGAGGGGCAGCTGGAGTCCCGGTTGGTGGGTTAGGCCTGCGAGGATGAACTCCGTCACAGAGGAATTCTCAGCCACCATCCTCGCTTGGGGCATTCTGTGGAACAAAGGGAGAGTCGCTCAGAGGGAGAGAGAGAGACTGCTGCTGCCCTCCCAGCCACCTCCCCGTTCCTGAGAATTAGATCCCCTCAGACATTGAACCTCAGCAGAAAGGCTTTCTGGATGCCTGGGGTCTGTTCTCCCAACACCCTGGACTCTGCCTCCACAGTGAGGGTCCCCAGGATGCCCCGAGGAGCTTCCAGAGCTTTCCTTTGGCCCATTTATTGTGTCCTTCCTACTCTGGTTTCTGCCCGGGTTTATCAAAACTGTGCTCAATCTCTGGGGAAAGTCCTCTCGGAGGTTAGAGCCAGGCCCACTGGCGGGAGCGTGCACCTCACGGTCAAGTTAGACAGTGAAAGGGTGAGGCGATCTTCCTTCAGGCCGTTACCACCTGAGGTGGGCGACTTAGGAAAAGTTCGCCCCAGATTCAGTCACTCACCCGCCTTCAGCCTGAAGTTTCAGTGGCGCACCTTCTCCTCAGCCGTTCAGACAGATAACGAACTGGTCACAATGCTAACCCGGATGAAGGTACTAACAACAGGCCTGTAGCTTCTGTCCTGCTGGGACTGACTTAGAATTCCTTCCGAGCTAAAGGAGCTAAAGAACATTTGAGGCTTTGCCCTGAGGCTTTTTCTATCTTGGGGTTTGGGGGAGGGAGCCAGCATTCTCGCCTGTGATCAGTGCCAGCTGGTGACAGGAGACGGAGCAGTTTTCTTCTGGGTTTAGAGATCTGGGGACCTGATTAGAAGTAGGAAGCCAGAGGTTCCCCTGGGATCACAGCCCCTAGAAACTAACTTTTAAAAGGAAGAACTTTTGCTTATCCCCTTGATAATATCTGAGTGGGGGTTTAACAACATTATTTGTTCAATGAACATCTGCTCAGTAAAATGCAAAACACTGTGCAAAAATAATCAGCTATCACTTATTGCACACTTCTTATGTGTCCCCAACACGCTTCCTGTCCTAACACTTACTGACCTCAGCGTGCCAGGATCAATACCATCTACACTAATAAAAGAGAAACATGCAAATTGGTGTCACTCTGCTACGCCCACCAAAACCAGTGCAGGCAGCCAGGGGAAGGAAGGCCTATTGCGCAAATCTTCGTGCAACGGGCCTCTAATCTATAATAATAAAAGCGTAATATGCTATTAGACCCAATGTCCTTCCATCCTTCCTGGCTTCGAGGGAAGCCCAGGTCCCGGGTGCCAGAGGGAAGCCGGTGCCAGCAGCCAGGGGAAGGAAGGCCTACTCTTGCATGATTTTCATGCATCGGGCCTCTAGTTTAAATATAATACTTCATTTTAATTCCCCTCAATCTTATTACCTGGGTTTTATCACTCCCATTTGAGAGTTGTAATTTAACAGATGTAACTCCAAATCAGGCCTTCTTAACAACAGTGTTTAATGTCTCCCTGTGAGAAATAGTCTATAATAATAAAAGCATAATATGCTAATTAGACTGGACAGCCAAACGACCTCCAGGACGACCTTCTGGATGAAGCCAAGGCTGAGAGGGCCAAGACAAGCCACTGTGGCTTCGAGGGCTGAGCTCCTTGCACAAATATTGTGCATCAGGCCTCTAGTAGAATGTATAAAATCTTGCCTTCAAGGCTCTGACATTCTCTTGGAAAAGATGAGAGAACACATATAACTAAATATGCAAAAAAAAAGTGTAAGATCTAGAAAGGGTAAAAATAAAATGCTATGTAAGTTCAAGGAGTGCACTGTACACACCACTTACATTTCCGTGTATCACAGGACTTGCCCAATACCAGTCCAGGGAAAAGCAAACCTTCTCTCTCATCTCTTGGAATTTGAACTTGACTGTGAATAACAATCCCCATTAGTTAAGAACTGTTTCCCCCCCTCCCCCAACTGCTTAACTGTTGGAATTCTCCTCGATGGGCCCCATCCTCTAACCTCCCAGCTCTCTTTCAGGCTCCAGGACGCTCAGAGTGACCCTCAGGGTGACGGCCTTGTAGCTTGATGTCCTTCATCCCACTGGACGCAGCAACGTTTGTTTCGCTGTCTTGCTGGCTTTGATCTTTTTCTAACTCCTCCTCTCTCATGGCAAAACTTATCCCTCTGTATCCCAGTCTTTCAGTCTTACTTGAACTCAGTACAGCTACATCACATTTTGGGGGCTTAGAGGAAAGAATTGCTAAGAGCTAGAGCATGCTGAAAGGGGCCAGAGGGAGGCTACTGTAAGGTGGGAGGGGAGAGCTGATAGAAGTTAGGGGAGCTCTGAAGGAATATCTTTTCTTCAAAACTATATCTAAGGTCCATCTCTCCAACATGCTTCATCCACAGACAGGTTCAAGGCCCTCAACTATTTACCTTGTCCCTACTTCCTGTCTCACCACCGATGCCCTATTTTTCAAATAGCCACACTCTTCCATACCACCAAGGCCAAATTACAAAGTCAGGAGAGGTTTCCATGACCGTCTCCAATCTCCTCTTTCTGTGCCCATTTCTAATCTCAGTCAACATTCCTCCTCCCCAAATACTCAGAGTCCTAATACCTGCTCTGCCTTTGATTCTCCATTAAACCCGCTCTCAGGAAAGATCTCATAAATTCATCAGCACCGTCTCGTAAAGACTTGCCGAGGATCATCCACATTCCAGACCCTCTTCCATTCATTAAAAAAGTAACAATGAAGACAACATCTCTAACCTACAAACAGATCTCTCATGATGGAATTTCACACAGCACTCAATTGATGAGAGGTATATTTTGGTCAGGATGGGAGAGCTGGAGTCATCAGAGCCATGTTGGCAGATGCCTGTGCTACACTTGGCAAGATAATGACAACCCCTGTATCTGTCCTGTGTACGTGCTGTATGTGTAAGTGTTGGGTGACATTTGCTTGCCAGTCCTCCACGCGGGGATCTAGCTTGGTCACTGCTCAGCAACAACAGGCCTAAAGCAGAAATCTTACTCTGAGAAATCTGCCACGGCCATGGTGATAACAATACATCCCAACCCCTGTCATCAAATCACAATGAAAGAAAAGAAATCCTTATTACAAACCTGCAACAAGCCCCATAGGAAAAGGGCTCCCTGAGGCGCAGAAAGCAGAGAAGACTCAAGCTTCATTACAAGTTGACTTTTCTGTCTGAGCTTTGGAGGATCCTTGTTTGGATGATAGAACCACCCAGCAAAGTTCCTCTGGATTTATGTCACTTCAGAGCCTGTTGCCATGGGAACTACATTTCAAAATCTTCTCAGCTGGGGTTTTTCACTAAAGTCATGTTCCCTAAAGAGCAGATGAAGCCCAAGCAGGAAGCAGTGTGGGAAGCACTATTCTTAACTGCGCTCCTTTAGTTACAGAACTGCCCTCTTTCAAAAACTTGAATCTCTATATAGTGCTTCTTTATCACCTATTTCTATTTTTTCCATCTTTTTAAAAATTATGGTCTATTTATGTCACTTCACGCGTAATACATGTAAATGCAACACCATGTCTCCCCCGCACACGCATTAACCCTCAGACTTCGGGTGGCCCAAGGTTGGCCTCAAGGGCACTGAGCATCACTCACACCAGTTGGCCAGACACAAGTTACAGCTTCATGAGAAGAGGCACAGACATCGCCAAAGAGAAAAGATGGCAGCTGGAATGTCTTCATTTGCAATGGCCTCAGTGAGCTCTGGAGAAAGCAACCATTAGGAGTTACGTGGTTCTGCATTATATTTAATCTCTATTTACTTTCATGAAACATTTTCAATTCCTTAACATAAAAATCTATACATAAATGATATGTGTATTTAACATAGAATCGTAGAATTGGAAGGAATCTTGGAGGTCTACATTGGGGGGGGGGGTAATTAACATGTAGTGAAACCTATGTTCCAAGCACTTTGCTGGTAGGTTTATGTAAATTATATGTATTATGTTTTTTTTCCCCAAATATATTTTTATTGATTTCAGAGAGGAAGGGAGAGGGAGAGAGATAGAAACACTAATGATGAGAGAAAATCATTGATCAGCTGCCTCCTGTACACCCCCTACTGGGGATCGAGCCCACAACCCAGGCATGTGCCCTACCTGGAATTGAACCGTGACTTCCTGGTTCATAGGTCGACGCTCAACCACTGGGCCACACTGGCTGGGCTTCCATGTCTCTTTTTATCCACTTGGTCAAATTCTGCCCTTTACTTTTCATCTACTGTTTTGGGATTTGATGTTCTCCAGCCCCGACTATATTAAAAGTGAGTATGAGGCATGATCCTATGTTGAAATACTGTTTAACTTACACACCTAATATGACATACCTAATATTGTACACAATGACAAATGTGCACACTCTTTATAACAGTTACTAAGCTCAATAGAAAGAAATATAAATATGGTTCAATAAAAGCCCACATTGGAAACTAGATAAATTCAGGATACATTTGCTTTTTTCCCCCAATACTAAGGACTTCATCAGAGGTTTCTGATAAATAGCTACATGGCAAACCCATTTCCAAAAGATAAACAAATAGTGTAGTTACTCATACATGGTTTTACGGCAAAGATCTTGGACGCCTACAATATGCTAATGTTGACAGAACACCGACAGTCCTGCTAGATGCCGTACTGTTGGGCTGTGACCTGCAGGGTGACGGTATTTGGAGGACTGACAAAGGAGAGTCACTCGGTGCCAGAAAGAGCTGGAAACCTTCCCACGTCAGGAGCTGCCCAGAGCTCAGCTTCATCACAGCCCCGTTTGGGGCTTTGAAAACAGGAATCCATTTCTAAGTGACATTTATCTGAGGAATGTATTTGCTATAAAAAGCACGTTGCATTTACACTAGCAATACAAAATACAGGATTTCAAGGCGTGTTAAGGGCATACCATGTTCCAAGATTGTGCCGGAGGGAGAAAATGCCAGGAGGAGGCCTTCCTTGAAGGCAATTTGATGGAGGGCAGGTGGGGACGTCTTCATTGACTTAAAAAATTTATCCTAAAACTGCAGAGTCACTAATCTTGTAAAAACCCCCAATACTTTCCTTGTTGGATGAAGATGTCTCAGAAATCCTAATTGCAGGACGGTGAAGGCTCTGCTATTTTTTAACATCTCTGTTGGCCAGGAAAGCCACAAAACCTCTAGAACATGGTGGGTTTGTTGTTGTTGTTGTTGTTGTTGGTACTTTTCAAACTTTCTCTTGGGATTTCCTCGCTGCAAACAGGAATATCCAACCCCGCCCCATCTACCTCTGGATGTTCGGTACAGTACACCTGCCGCCCTCTTCCTGGCCCATCCTTAGGCGTTAAATGCCTCAAATTTCCAACCTCACCTTTCTCATCCCCCTCATCCCATGCAAATTCCCAGAGTAATTCCATTCCTTCCTATGGCTTACCCATCACCTGCTGATGTGTTCATTACGCATTAATTGCCTTAAGTCAGGGGTCCTCAAACTTTTTAAACAGGGGGCCAGTTCACTGTCCCTCAGACCACTGGAGGGCCGGACTATAGTTTAAAAAAAAACTATGAACAAATTCCCATGCACACTGCACATATCTTATTTTGAAGTAAAAAAACAAAACGGGAACAAATACAATATTTGTATTTGCATGTGGCCCGCGGGCCGTAGTTTGAGGACCCCTGCCTTAAGTATTCCGTTGCTGAAAAGACTCACAACTCAAACCTTATATAGTCACAGAACAGGTTTATCACAAGTAAAGGATAAAGCAACAGCTGGAGGGAGTATGCAAAGGGAGGGGGGTCCTTTTCGGGCACTGGCTTCCTTGTCCTCCCACCACTGGGTTGTACCAGATGCACTTTGTCTCCAGGTCTGTTTCTTGGAATGAAAAAATTCCGAAGTCTGCTCTGCTTCGAGTGGGCTGGTATCTCAGGCATCGTCCACCCATGTGACCAGCATGAACTGGTGCAACCCCCAGGCTCCACTGAAACCAGGTTCCATTGTTATCAAATTATTATAATTCCATTATTATTGCCATACAATAAGCATGTCAAACTCAAAGGCTAACACGGGCCAAATAAACAAGGTTTAAGTGTATGTGGGCCGCAAAAAAAAAAAAAAAGCTTCAATTTTCATAGAAATGTACGTTTATTTCGATACAGACATGCTGAATACAAAGGGCTGAAATAAATGAGTAATCGTTAATGCCCTGACCAGTTTGGCTCAGTGGATAGAGCGTCGGCCTGCGGACTGAACCGTCCCAGGTTCGATTCCGGTCAAGGGCATGTACCTTGGTTGCGGGCACATCCCCAGTGGGGGGCGTGCAGGAGGCAGCTGATCGATGTTTCTCTCTCATCGATGTTTCTGACTCTCTATCCCTCTCCCTTCCTCTCTGTAAAAAATCAATAAAATATATTTTTAAAAAAATGAGTAATCATTAACATAAACTAATAGAACATTTTAATAAAGTTAATATTTTTTCCTGAACATTAACTTACCAGACACTGAATAACTGCACAAATTAATAAGCATAATGCAGATAGACCTATTTTTTTTGTTCTCCGAAAGCGAAATGTTTCCTGTTGCCCACACCAAACAAGTCAGTCCAAGACTAATGACGTGGCCATCAGCTACTAAAATATTCGCTGCTAGTATTAGTGGGGAGAAATGGTGCGCCTGCGCGTATAGCGCGTAAGGAAAGTGAATGCAACACCATTATAGTCATCAGTCATTAGCGAACATTGTAGTTTGTTGTTAATAATTATGTACAACAGGATATTGTAAAAATTAAGTTACGAAATTTTTATTAAAACGTTTCTTACATACCGTTATATTGGCTGGGCCGCAAAAATATTCATTGTGGGCTGCATGCAGCCTGTGGGCCGCGAGTTTGACATGCTTGCCATACAACATTGGCCAAAACAGGTCAGGGACCCACGGTTATAAAACATCGTTTATCTTTAGTAGATATATTCCATGGCATTGGCAGTGGTCGGTACAATTGATATCTGCCAAATGTATATGTCCAGCTCAGACCTATGTCCTGTACTGTCAACAGACTGTCAGACATCCCCACTGGAATATCTCAGAGACACCTAAGACTCAGCCATGTGAAATACACGGATCCCTAAAAGGTTCTTCTCCTGTTTTTTAATACAGGCAAAACACAAAATTAATGAGTAAAATGAACACAATCTTCTTATTCTTGTGTGACCTCCCCATCCAGCCTGAAATCATAGATGTTGATGATTGAGCTGAAACTTAACTTCTCAGCCTGTCACTCATGAGTTTGTTACCATATGCAAAGCAAAACTGCCTATTTGGCATGGATAATGAGAGACTACATCTTTGTCTCTTAGATCTTTTAACTTTATTCTTTTTTAAAAATGTTTGAAAAATTTTAAAGTATTTTTTATTGATTTTTAGAAAGAGAGGAAGGGAGAAGGAGAGAGAGAGAAACAGTGATGTGAGAGCATAACATCAATCTGCTGCCTCCTGCATGCCCCCTACTGGGGATCGAGCCCACTACCCAGACATGTGCCCCGACTGGAAAGAAACCTGCCACCTTTTAGTGTACAGGACGACGCTCCAACCCACTGAGCCGCACTGGCCAGGGCCGTTTGGCAGTATTTATCAAAGCAAAACATAAGCCTACTCTATGATCCAGCAGATCCACATCTAAGTATTATCCAAAAGAATTGTCAGCTTAGTTCAATCAAAATACATGTTCAAAAATGTTTCTAAAAGTGATGGAGGCAGAAATAGAATATTGGGAACCAGCTAGGATTGTAAGAAATATTAATCATGCTCTATTCACCATCATTGTTTTGTTCTGATTCAAGAAGGCACATTCTAACCTGGTTGGCAGTTACACACGGGACCTGGGAGCTCACCTGGAAGTGCAGCCCATCCTCCCCATCGCCTATTACTGTGGAAAGATGAACAACCTTGCTGCGGAAACCAGGATGCCAGCCCTCTGAAGACCCCAGCCTTTGCATGTCACTAAGCCCTTTGAAGGTCCCCAGGCCTCTGCTTACCTGTTAACTGCCCATTGGCATACCCTTTGGCTACGTTCCCATGTAATCTTTGTCCTTCTACCCAATATAAGCAGCTGGCTTATGGGGGCTGCAGAGCAGATTTTTGTGGATGACCTGCTGCTCTCCCATGCTGCCAGCAGTATTGGAATAAATGCTCATATATGATTCAACCCTGTCTCAGCTTAATTGACTCAAGTAGTGACAGACAGCACGGATCCATTTATTGTCCAGTTACAAAAGCTTTATTAATAATAGGCAAAAAATTATTTAACAGGTTAAATAATTGTATATTCATATAATGGATACTACACAGCAATATAAAACAATAAATCTATCCATATATACTACAATATAAACGAATAACACAGGCTTTAGGTTCCCTAAATTCAGGGGCCTATTCAATCTCATTTCAATCCTCCCTTTATATGCTTATTCTTTTCTTTTTGGCAACATTAAGCAAAATCAAAGGGCAAAATTAAACAGTTAATCAAACGTCCTCTATTTCCCAACAGAAGTGAATATTCCTAAGGAAAAGTCCATCAGTCAAAATACTTCCCAGCACTTCATTTGCCATTGCTTCCTAAAGGAACTTTTACCAATAATTGTTGAGTTTAGATAAAAATTATTCTCTAAATAATTCTCTAAAAATAATGATTTTTAAAAATATAAAGCTCCATTTTCTATTACTTAATATGGCAGATTTATGAACTTATCATGAGGTCACCATCTCCTACCCATATGCAATTATTACAATATCAAGGCTTCTGCAATCCCTGAAAATTCTATAGCAATTGCCTCTCCTAAGAAGCAGCAGCTTGGTGCTGCCCTGATAAGTAAATCTGTACCCACAACCACCTGGGGCTCTGTGACACCCTCCAGACCTGTGTCACCCATTGAAACAGAGTGCAAGCCACATATACTATTCTGAACTCTCCAGTACAGCGGTTCTCAACCTGTGGGTCGCGACCCCTTGGGGGGTTGAGCAACCCTTTCACAGGGGTCGCCTAAGACCATCAGAAAACACATATAATTACATATTGTTTTTGTGATTCATCACTATGCTTTAATTATGTTCAATTTGTAACAACGAAATTGGGGGTCACCACAACATGAGGAACTGTATTAAAGGGTCGTGGCATTAGGAAGCTTGAGAACCACTGCTCTAGTAGATACCTTAAAAAAGAAACAGATAAATTCATTTTAATGAAATATTTTATTTAACATAATACTAGTATATCCAAAATGTTATCATTTCAACATGTAATCAAGTAAAAAGTGTCAATGAGATGTTTTATATTAATTTTCATATTCTTCCAAGATTCAGTGTGTATATTACACCTACTCTGCACACCTACATTCTGTCTCAATTTGGATGACCACATTTCAAGTGCTCAATACCATCATGACCGTGACTACCATATTAGGTATTGCAGTTCCCAATTGTCTTGGACCACAACCAAGATAACCCTAGAAATGACACTCTAAACTTTGTCTCATCCTTGATATGACACCTCTACCAAGCATCTTTATACCCCATAAAACTCAATTTCTCTTCCCTGGAAGTCCTAACTCACCTATGTCCCTACTACTCCACCCACCAATCCAGTGGTCGCCATACTTGCCTGTGAAACCTAACATACTTCCCACTTCCACACTACGAAATTCATCAGACACTGGTCTTGTCATTTTGCCAAGACTAACTCAACAAAAGTTTTCACTTTTGTTTTTCAGTTCCAGCTCTGCCACCGGAAAGCTTTATATTCCCGGACAACCTACAAATACTTCTGCCTCTCCAAAGTGTGATGTATTATATAAAATTCTAGACTAAGTGATTCTGAAGGCCCATTCAATATTGGGAACTCTGTAATCGCAGAAACTATTTCATAAAATAAAGAAGGAAGATTTAGGGGATGAGAATGAGAGAGAATAAACCCATTTGGGACAGTTAAAATTTCCTTTATATATAGAATAGAAAAGCATGAAGCTTGAATTCCTTATCAAAAATTAGAATAGTAGGCCTGACCGGTTTGGCTCAGTGGATAGAGCGTCGACCTGTGGACTGAAGGGTCCCAGGTTTGATTCTGGTCAAGGGCATGTACCTTGGTTGGGGGCACATCCCCAGTGGGGGGGGGGTGCAGGAGGCAGCTGATCGATGTTTCTCTCTCATAGATATTTCTGACTCTCTATCCCTCTCCCTTCCTCTCTGTAAAAAATCAATAAAATATATTAAAAAATAAGTAAATAATAAAAATAGTAATACTAACGCTCTAATTAAAAATTCCTTATCCATTTTGTTTCCTTTCCCAAAAGAAAGTTATTCTGTCCAAGGATTTCTTCAGGGCTAATTTGACATCCTTATTCCTCAGGCTGTAGATTAAGGGGTTCAACATGGGCACCACAATGGTGTAGAACAGAGAAGACACTTTCCCCTGGTCCAGGGGTAAAACAGAAGGCGGTTTGAGATACATGAAAGCTCCTGACCCAAAGAAAAGAGAAACTGCAATTATGTGGGAGCTGCAGGTACTGAAGGCTTTGGACCTGCCTTCAATGGAGCTAATGTGGAAAATACTGGAAAGAATGAAGCCGTAAGAGATAAAAATGGTAGCAATAGGCAGCCCAATGCCAACGGCCACAACAACAAAGACCACCAGCAAATTTATGTAAGAGCTGTTGCAGGCCAGCTCGAGGAAAGGAATGATGTCACACATATAATGATTGACAAGGTTGTCAGCACAAAAGGTCAGAAACATTATATTTCCTGTATGAGCGAAAGCCCCCCAAGTCCCCATCCCATAGACACCCAGCAAAAGAGATAAACACACCTGCGGAGACATGGTGACCGTATACAACAGTGGCTTGCAGATGGCAACATAGCGGTCATATGCCATGGCTGACAGGATGAAGGATTCGGAAAACACAAAGAAACAGAAGAAAAATAACTGAGTCATACATCCTGCATAGGAGATGATGTTCTTCTTGGAGACAAAACTCGTCAGCATTTTGGGGATGATGGTAGTCGAGAAACTCAAATCTATGAAGGACAAGTTGAAGAGGAAAAAATACATGGGAATGTGAAGGTGAGAGTTCAGCCCAATCAACGTGATCATGCCCAGGTTCCCCACCACAGTGACCATGTAAAAACCTAGAAACAGAAAGAAGAGGGGGAGCCTGAGTCCTGGCTGGTCTGTCAAGCCCGAGAGGATAAACTCTGTCACCGAGGAGGCATTATCTGCAGCCATTCTCCTCCGGGAGGGCCTGGGAGGGAAAAGGAAAAGAATTGCTTAGAGAAAGAGAGGGGAGGAACCCCATTCTTGAGAACAGCATTCGAACACAGGTTTTGAACTTCAAAGAAGATGGCATTTTCTTGTACCTGCATCTCTGTCTTTAGGGTCCCAAAGTGGCTTGAACCGTTCCAGTAACTGTGGGTGAGATTTGCCTCCCAGGTAAGGGCGAATCCAACTGAGGAGAAGTCCACAAAGCCCAGCTGGGGTGACCCTGCAGCCTGCCCTCTTCTGGCGCTTCCTTCCCTCTAAAGCCCTCACTCAGGTTCTGTAAAGACCTTCTCTTAGGTGCTCTTGAGAGGCTGAGCCCAGCTGGCCCTGCCTAGACCGTCCACCTTTGGTCAGTGCTCATCAGAACAGGAAGATGAGGTCTTGTTGGCTTGTCTTTAGCTGGGCTGGCTGTGGAATAATGTGTGAAAATAATCCTGGAGTAATACAGTAAAGTGACTAATTCAACCTAAGGAACATTCACCCCAGCACTAACTATGCCAGAGGCACTGTTTCAATGCTCTCAGGCGCTCTGATTAAACCCCTTTAATAGATGAGGACACTGGGCATACCAGTAAGTTCCTTGCACAAGTCCCAGTCCTTCTAAGTGGCAACAGAGGGAACCCAGGCAAGTCTGGCTCCCGGGGTTGGAGGTTAACCTCTCTGCTCCAGGACCGATCAGGCCAGGCAGGCACTCCCCTCCTTCTGCCTGGAGTCACTGTGCTGCACTGCGCTGGCTCCCACCCATCTCTCTCCTGGAGACTCAGATGGCCACCCCCTGGTGGGAAGGAGGTGACAACTCAGAGCTCAGGCCCCTCTGCTTCTGCTTCTCTCCTTTAGAAACCAAAACCTCCAGGTGGCTTTGGTTCTCCTGTGATCCCGGCCTGGTTTTGTCCTTAGCCTCCTGTCCAGCATCTGGGGGTGAGACAGCACCTTGGATAACGCCGATGAGTTTTATTCTGGAGCAGAGCCCGTAGTGACCTAGTTACAGAGGCTCCCTCAGGATCACTGCTCCCTAAGGAAGAAGTGTTTTTTAGGCCCTTGATAATGCTTGATGGGGCTTTTAATGGCCTAACCCCGTGGTCGGCAAACTTCGGCTCGAGAGCCACATGCGGCTCTTTGGCCCCTTGAGTGTGATTCTTCCTAAGCCTTAGGAGTACCCTAATTAAGTTAATAACAATATACCTACCTATATAGTTTAAGTTTAAAAAATTTGGGCCCTAACCGGTTTGGCTCAGTTGATAGAGCGTCAGCCTGCGGACTCAAGGGTCCCAGGTTTGAGTCTGGTCAGGGGCATGTACCTTGGTTGCGGGAACCTCCCCAGTAGGGAGTGTGCAGGAGGCAGCTGATCGATGTTTCTCTCTCATTGATGTTTCTAACTCTCTATCCCTCTCCCTTCTTCTCTGTAAAAAAATCAATAAAATATATTTTTTTTAAAAAATTTGGCTCTCAAAAGAAATTTCAATCGTTGTACTGTTGATATTTGGCTCTGTTGACTAATGAGTTAGCCGACCACGGGCCTAACCTGTCATTCAGGTTACATCTTTCCAAGTACAATTAAGAGCAAAGCTCTGTGGTAAAAATAAGGCTTGTGCCTGTATTGAGCACTTAGCTTGTACTGTATACTGTGTATTTGATCTGGCACCCTCATCCAAAGAACCCAAAGCAACGCATAAATAATTTTACTGTGTTTATTCCTCACAACAACCATCTAGGTTAGACCTATCAATCTCCAGTTTAAAAGTGAGGAGCACACATAGCTTGTAGGTTCCAGAACCTTGAGTCAAATTCTGGTCTGTCCAACTCTAAACTGTATGGGGGCCAAGGATCTTGCAGGGTTTCTTAAGCAAACACAGGCACTTGAGGTACGTTACTGACAGCACCCAATTTTGTCTCCAGGCAACAGTTCTGGCTACTGTGACCCACACACATTGTCAAATTCTCTAAGAAGAAATTTCACTTATATAGGGACTAATACAGTTTAGTGCGGCAACTTGCAGTCTACACCCCTTACCAGGTTGGGGTTTTTTTACATATTCAGGATGAAAGATTTTTTAAAAAAATATATATGTATTTATTGATTTTAGAGAGAGAGGAAGGGAGAGGGAGAGAGAGATAGAAACACTGATGAGAGAAACATCAATCAACTGCCTCTTGCACACCCGCTGCTGGGGATCGAGCCTGTAACGGGGCATGTGCCCTGATGTGAATGGAACTGGTGACCTCTTGGTGCATGGGTCAACGCTCAACCACAGAGCCACACTGGCCGGGCAAGGATGCAAGATTTTATAACCAGCCGATTATATAGGTTTCATCCTATGTTCATGGCAGGAGTCCTTTTGGGGAAGATAGGAAATCAAACCACAAAGGCAGAATCCACCTTCCTCCAGGCAAGTCCAACTAAAACCACTGCACACAGGCCTGTGTGTGTTTCTGAGGATGTGCAGGTGTAGCAGCGAGGACTTGCTCACCCCCAGATAAGACTCAGCAATCATGGTGCCTCATCTGTCTATTTACTCTGCTTTCACTGGGAATTGTCCACTACCCAGAGTAACTCTGATGGATCCCAATCCCTGTTGTCGATCCCACTGAACAAAAAGGAGAAAAATAATTCATCAAAATGAAATTAAAATAAGCTCTTCTTGAGAACCAAGTGCAAAGACAAAATTGGGGGTTCTCTGAAAGCTCTAAGGGGATTTTGCAACATCAGAGACAGTTTCCATGGCAACCTCATTTCCAGATGCATCTTCAGCAAGGCTTCTCTAAAGCCATGTTACCTGATGACTTGTTATAATACAGAATAAAAACAGCTATTTTGTCTTTCTGTTTGTGCAGTACTGTCCCTTTTCCAAAACTTAAATCTGTGGAAAATGGCTTTCTTCTTTATTTCTAACGTGAACTATATATTATACCGGGCACATCACGGGGCATGTGGAAATTTACATATAATGAAAGTCTGTATATATGTCTCATATCTGTGCATGAGGTCTTAGCCTTCTGGTAGGTAATCACAGTTGCATGAATATGGTACTAAACCCATCCCTACATACAGGATTCCCAGCTTCAAGAAGAAACAGAAACCTGGCCAGAGAGAAGAGACAGTAGCTGAGAGACTTTCATGTGAAACAGCTTCGATGAGCTCCTGATTTTGTTCACTTCCATGTCTTGAGTTATCTCCTGTTGATGATTTCTAAATCTGTATTTAGATCCACATCTGAACCCCAACAGTCAACTAAAATTCTACACATTAAAAAAGTACATCACTACTATTCATCAAAAACGTTCGCTTCCTATATTCCCTACCTTAATAAATGATACAATTTCCCACTGCTCAGTCACAGTAATAAAGTCAAACTGATTCTAACTAAAGGAGTCAGGCCATTTCCCTGAAAAAATCAGTTCCAGAAAGCGAATTCACCAACAGGCGATTTTAAACTGGTCAATTTACAAGTTGTTTATAGATATGTATTTGTTGCCATTTTATTATTCATATATTTCATCTTTTTTCCCTTCTCCTTTTTAAAGAAGAGCCGTTAACATTTCTTGTAATACTAGTTTGGTGGTGATAAACTCCTTTAGCATTTTCTTGTCTGGGAAGCTCTTTATCTATCTTTTGAATCTAAATGGTAGTTTTGCTGGGTAGAATAATCTTGGTTGTATTACTGGAGGATATGGGGTCACAGGAAATGAATTTCAGGGACACACATATAAGAGGATTTGAAGCACAAGTGGTAAGATTTATTAGAGTGAAACAAAGGAAAGGCTTAGGATTGAAGAGGCAAGATCACAGTAGTGGGAGAGTGCCCAGACTCGGCTGCCTAGACTCAGGGAAGGAAATTATAGAGGCAAAAAGGAGAGTCCTTAAAGCCCACTGCTTCCCTAATTGTAAGTTTCCTGGGGACCCTTTGAGTTTAGGAGAAAAGAAAACACAACTATGGTCCAAGAGAAGGAAGGGTGCACAGAGCACAGATGTCCCTCAAAGGCTGCCACACTCGACAAGGCGCTTCCTGGCACTCAGCTGGTAGGCTGCGTTCTCTACCACCAGGTACACCATGCCCAGTGCCTCATCCAAGAGCAACTCGTTCAACTCAGTCTCACTGTGGAAGAAGTCCAGATTTCAGGGTGCCCACCAGGACCAGAAGGGCCAGTGCCCAGAGTTGCTATGCCATTACCCTGGCATCCAAGGCTTCAGCAGTCCAGCTCAGTTTCTGCTTCCAGCTGTTCTCTGGCCTGTGTGGCTGCCAAAAAGAGACTGGGGCCTTTGTTAAGCTTCCTTCTATTCCCCTGGGCCTGGGAGAGGAGGGTAGGCTTTCTTTCAAGCCATCCAATCTCTTTCCCAGATTTTCCCAGGTTTCTCTCATCCCCTTTATGGTCACCATTTTGGCTTCTACTGCACATGCACTAGTGAAAAGACTTCCCCTGCACTACCTTCCCCGCCCCCCCACCCCCACCTGCCACTTAGTGGGTACACTCGCCGGGGAGATTGTAAAGCTTAATCAGGCTTTTGATTGGTTCGCTCCTCCCTTTGGGTGAATAGCCAACTAACTGCCTCCTATAACATTCATAAGTCCTTGCTTTTATCACTTTGAATATTTTGTGCCAATCCCTTCTGGCCTGAAATGTTTCTGCTGAAAAATCAGCTGACAGTCTTATGGGAGCTCCTTTGTATGTAACTAACTGCTTTTCTCTTATTGCTTTTAAGATTCTCTCTTTGTCTTTGAAGAACAGAGTGACATTAATTGATTCACCCAACAAATACTAATTGAGAAACTCTGTTTGGCACTGTTTTAGGGACTGCACTACACAACAAAGTTCCCTGCCTTTGTTGAGCTTTTATTCTAGTAGGGGGAAGACAAACAATAACATAAGTAACTTATGTAATATTTTAGAAAGTAATAGGAGCTACAAAAAACAAAGAAAGAGGTGTCGATTGTGAGTTGTATGTTTAAATAGGATAGTAAATTAGGCAATTTAAGGAAAGTCTTGAGAGACTATGGTCAGAGCTGTGCTGTTAATATCAACTACTCTAATGGACCCACAAGTGAACATATCACTCCTCCCAGGCAATGCATTACTGTCCTGGGCCTCAGTGAGTGGCTTCACCATAAGCACTGGCTCTACTGGAAGGAATTTGGTAGTAGTGACAAGTTAGGGGAAGCAAAGGACCTGTCTGAGCTTTCTTAGAAACTCAGAAGTCACACAATGAAGGTCACCACCCACACACATTTCTGGTCTTCAAATAGCCATCACCAGCTGTTCTAAATTCCCTTAATTTCCAAATGAGCTCTCAGATGGGATCTGATAAACTCCTTCGTACAGGGACTGAGCTGCTGTGTAGCTACCTTTAATCCAAATATATTTATGCAGAATTTATGATGTTTTTGGCCAAAGGCCGGAGGGATCTCTACTTGGAGAAACTCAAGCTTCAGTGAACAAGTGATTAAGCTATGTTTTTGATCAGGGCATCTCATGAGAAGTTTATGAAATCGTACCCAAATGCAGGAACCCAGCTTCTTGTCAAGTCCAACCACAATCACTATACCTATCACTGTGCATATGTGTGTGCCCACATCAATCAATGTCTGCGGCTTATCCACTTCTGTGAGAAATGTTTAGCTAATACTCCATAATAATGGTGCTTTATTTGTAAGATTTACACTTAGAACTTTGCTGTGTCCTCCAGTGGCTCTAATGACTCCCCAAGCCTAATCTTAATCCCACTACACATAAGTTAGAAATGGAGAAAAATAATGAACTCTCATAAACTCTCTTAGGAATGCAACTGCAAAGAAGACCTCAGGGGTTCATTAAAAGTTCACTTTTCTCTAGGAGCCATGGAGGATTCTTGTCTGTATGATGCAATACCAGGTAAACTTCCACTGAGTTGATATCACTTCAGAGACCATTGCCATGAAAACTGTATTTCAAATGCATTTCTTCTATGGCTTCTCTAAGATCAAGTTCGCTGATGGCTTGCTTTAACACAAGCAGGAAGCAGATTAGAAAGAAATATTTTTGACCATGTTCATTTTGGTTCAAAGTCTGAATCTCTGCCTCATAGTTTCTTTGCTTTAGTTATTTCTCGCTCAGGTCTAATGTATATTTTATTTTATCATATATAATGTAAATCTGATACTTAAACATGTATACAATGTCTTACATATATGTCTCAGAGTCCATCAGAAGCACTAGGATAGACTTCAGTAAGTTGTTCATCACTCTCCACCAGAGAAACACAAAAACACACATTACTCCAAAAATGAGGCTCTCTGGTACCTAACTTTTGGCCTTGAGACACCATTTTACCTCTAAAAGAAACCAAGTTTCTGGAGGAAATGGTTATTTCCTGGTCTGAAGAATGAAACATATGAGATGAGCTTGGAACATCTCGTCATATCAGATAGCAAGGAAGCGATTAGAGACTAATAGCATTGTCAAAAAAGACAGGAGGAAAACTGAAGAGATTTCTGCAGGCCAAAGCAAAAAGTTTGGCAACAAAACAAGAATAATTGCAGTAGAGTAAAACCATAAAATATGTTTAAATTAGTGAGAGTATAAATATACTAAAGAAAAATAACTGGTCACTGGTCACCTTTGGAGGATAATAAAAAACTAAAACATTATTTGAAATATTAGAAAATGAAAGCAATGTGTTTTTATTGGAGCTGTAGTGGATACATGAACCTATGCATGCAATCAAATTGCATCAACTACACACATATACAGATGAGTACTGGGAAAACCTGAGTAAGATCAGTGGGTTGTGTGTGGCAATTTGCACTATCCTGAGTGTGAGGTTGTAGTGAATTTTGCAAAATGTTACCACTGGGGAAAGTGTACAAAGGGGGCATCGGATCTCTCTATGTTATATCTTACAACTGCATGTGAATCTATAATTATTTCAAAATCTATAATAATAAAAGCATAATATGCTAATTAGACTGGACGTCCTTCTGGACTTCAAGGGAAGCCCGGGTCCTGGGTACCAGAGGGAAGCCGGTGCCAGCAGCCGGGGGAAGGAAGGCCTACTCTTGCACGAATTTCATGCATCAGGCCTCTAGTAGTTTAATAAAAATCTTCATTAGCAATATTTTCATGGATAATATGTTAGTGAATGTATTTTTGAAAAGTACATTTTCTTATGAACATATTTCACTTATGAATGAGGATATATGTATGACGAGTTCTTATAAGTCTGTTTTCTTGTGTCTCTCAACCTCCTGCCATTCTATACTGTCAGTGTGTAGGTATCACGCCAGGGTGACAATTTAATGTTCCTTATACATTCACATTGCTTGGCTAAAATTGTATGGCAGGTTTTAGTAAAATATTTGATTTTGCTTAAAACCCCTTTAAGCCTAGTTAATTATGTGTAATGATAAGTAATCATAATGATAGTAAGTGGTGATGATGTTGATGGTAATGACTGAGGTGGTTTTGGTGGTGGTGGTGGTGGTGGTGATGGTGATAGTGGTGGTGATGGTG
>NW_005871974.1:66797-81197 GCF_000147115.1 Myotis lucifugus
GGTGACCATGGTGATCATGGTTGATGACTGGGTTGTTCATAAAATGTTTGAATGTTAGCTTTAGATTCTAAGTTTCCCAAGCTGCAAGATAACTCTATCAAAGGAAAATTACCACACCTGGGAGACAAAACATGATTCACAGCAGAGATATAAACCAAGACTTAATTGTTCCTTCAACAAGGACTCCAGTCTCTGAAGTGACTGCATCCCAATCTCAGGGACCCATTTTTTTTTTTTTACTCCTGAAATAGCTCCTTTGATTAAATTTAAGACTAGAAATAAATCTGTATGGTTCTCTCATTTTTTCTGACATTTATTTCCTGATTGTTGAAACCAAGGCATCCTCTAAAATTTCCAGGAGACTTCCATTTTTCCTCAGCACAGGTATTTACAGACTTAAAGCAATTTTATGAAAAAAAATATGTCTTTCATGAACTCCTGTTTTTAATTGTGTGATATTTCCAACCATATGTTTTCCTTCATCTCTAAGTGTTTTCTCATCAACAGCAATCCTGAGCCTCTGATGGTCTAGTAAAACTAGAGGTAATAATTGTAATTGCTCATATCAAATATGTGGGTCATATTTTTTCTATTTATACCATTAGATGACCATGGGAGTAAAAATGAAAACAATTCTGTCTAGGATTTTCCCATCTGCCCTGCTTTGTAAAGCACTTTGAATTCTGGTAATGGCATATTTAAGGTGGATTTTCTATCTTTTGGATTGTTTTAAGAGGTAGAAGGGGATACATAAGAATTTTTAATCTATTGTTATCTAGAGGAAATGTATTTTTGTCTTTGTAATAAATAGAAATAATATTCAAATAATCTTAGCTACCTCTTTTAGTAGTTAACATGAAGTTAGATGCTTCTTAAATACCTCACCACCAATAATGTAACACATAAAGTTCAAAATGTAATCAGATTTTATTCTCTTAAACCACATCCTAAGGATTTAAAGACTCCTACACCTAGGGGAAAAAAATACAGTTAGTGCTGGCGTTTTTATTATAGGACCCAAATGAGACAGTGTATTTTAAAGTGCTACATTAAAAACCAGGCTAAAGTGTCTTTAAAAATACATATATCCCTATACACATGTAAATGCATATATGCACTGAAAAAAATCAAGAAGGGTAGTCATTACCAGTGTTAGTCTCCAAGGAGCAGGAAAGTGGTATTTTGTTTTTGCTTATTTGAACTTCTACTTTTCTACAATGAACATATACTACCTGGGTAATTTTCCTGAGGCCCTCCTGATGCGGAACTGAGGCCTCCTGTCAACTCCAGTCAACACCCAACAAGGCACTGAGACCGCCAGCCAACAATCACTGGATGAGCGTGGAAGCTGACCCTCCATTCCCAGTCAAGCCCTGGGATGTCTGCTGCTCCAGTCAACATCTTGATTGGACCTCATGAGAGACCCTGAGCCTAACAACCCAACTAAGAAGCTTCTAAATTTCTGATCTACAGAATTTTTGAGATGTTTGTTGTTTTAAGCCCTCGGTTTCAGTGCAATTTTTATGCAGCATTAGAAACTACTGCATTTCAGCTAATAGAAGCTAGAAAGCCTGAATAGTCAAATATTTATTAAAGAACTTGAATCCATTAAACTAGATGCCTTCACCTGCAAATTCTTCTAAAAATTTAATAACTGACACGAATCTAGCACAAACTTTTCTGAGAATAGATAAAAAGGAAATACTTCCTCACTCTCTTAGTGAGGCCAGCATAACCTGCCAAAGTCCTTACAAGAAAGGAAAATAATATCCAGCTTGCTCTTTTTCATAAGTATAAATGCAAAATCCTTTAAAAAAATTTAAGCAAACTGAAACCACCAAAAATGAAGAGGATATATCAGAATCAAATAAAATATATTCCAGGAAAGCAAGACTAGTATAACATTCAAAAATAAATCAGTACATCTCATCACAATAACAACTATAAGGAGAAAAAAATAATATGAACATCTCAAATTATACAGAAAAGTATTTTGAAAAATTGAACATCAAATTAATCACACTTAGTAAAGTAGGAATATAGGAGAACTTAATATAAAAAAGAATATCCAAAGAGAGAGAGAGAAGAAATAAGATAAGGATACCTACTATCACTACTTATATTCAGTATTGTACTGAAGGTCCTAACCAGTGCAATAAGGCAAGGAAAATACATTTTCAAAAAGAAATTAAAGGCATAAAGGTTAGAAAATAAATGATCATTTTTCACAGATGACATGGTTGGGTAGACAGAAAATCCGAAAGAATCTACAAACTATTAGAATCAATAAATGAATTTAAAAGGTTTGCTGGATAAAAGATCAATATGGAAAAATCAGTTGTAGTTCCTTATATTAGCAATAAGTAGAAAAATTTTTTAAATGTTTTATTGATTTTTTACAGAGAGGAAGGGAGAGAGATAGAAAGTTAGAAACATCGATGAGAGAGAAACATCGATCAGCTGCCTCCTGCACACTCCCCACTGGGGATGTGCCCACAACCAAGGTACATGCCCTTGACCGGAATCAAACCTGGGACCTTTCAGTCCGCAGGCTGACGCTCTATCCACTGAGCCAAACCGGTTTCGGCGAAAATAAATTTTTTTAAAAAGTACTCTTAATATTAACAAGAAAGATCAAATACCTAAAAATAAATCATAACAAAAGATGTGTAAGACATTCACACTGAAAACTAAAAATCACTAGGAATAGAAATTAAAGAAGACCTAAATAGAAGGATATATTTTGTTCATAAATTTGAAACCTCAATACTGGAAGGATATCGATTTTCCTCAAATTAAGCAAGAGATTTAGCAGTCTCAATAAAAAATTCTGAAACTGATAAGCTGATTATCAAATTCATATAGAAATGCAAAATGTCAAGAGTAGCAGAACAATCTTGAGGAGCAACAAATCTGGGACATTTACACTATAGGGGGAAAGACCTGAATAGCAGTTAAGATAGTCTTACCGTTGTTACAAAAATAGACAAATTGTCACTTGATTTATGAAAACATCAAACTGTATTACAATGAGAAATGGATGCTCTTTTTAATAAATTGTACTGAGCTGACTGAATGGCCACATGGAAAATCATGTATCTTGAGCCCTTATGACCTGTGTGTGTTACATGCCACGGAGTCAGTTCCAATTTCTGGCAAGCGTATGAATGAGTGATGTCCACCATGCCGTCCTCACCAGGCCTGCTCAGCTCCTGTGGACTCGAGCCTATGGCTTCCTTTATGGAGTCAGTCCCTCTCACATTTGGTCTTCTTCTGTCCCCAGTGCCTTCTATTTTTCCCAGCATTATTGTCTTTCCCAAAGAACCCTGCTTTCTTATGATGTGCTTGAAGTAGGAAAGTTTTAGTCTTATCATTTTTGCCTCCAATGATGTTTCAGGCTTAATTTCTCTAGGATCCACTTGTTCATCTTTCTGGCAGTCCAGGGTATCCATACAGTTCTCCTCCTGGAGGGGTCTCTCTTTTCCACGTCCAGCGCGGAAAGAGAGTGGTAGGTTCTTTGAGTGGGGGCGGCTGGGGATTTGAGACTACGAAAGAAAGAGACAAGACACAAAGATGGAAGGGAAAGCTGGGACCGGGTGGGACCACTGTCCTCTTCTGACTGAAAGACAGAGAGACAGGGACCCAGCACCGAAACCACATGTTTATTGTATACCCCCAATACCAGGAAGTTTCACCAAAGGTCAAGACAAAGTCGCTGATTTGCATTCTTGTAAGATCACTTCTGGGCGGCCTGAGTCCTATTCATTCCTGGTGCTTGGCTGGAATTACATAATAAAACCCACTCCCAGGCACCTGGGCAAAGGTGAAAGTCAACCTGAGAACACTTCTGCCTTTTGGGTAAGATGTGTTATTCAGGACGTGGCTCTGCCTGTCGCCCCAGATTCAGCTGACAATTATTAGAGAAATGTCCATGTGCCTTCCCAGGGGCCCTCTACATCCTCCAACATCATATTTCAAATGAATCAATATTTTTCCTAATAGCCTTCTTCACTGTCCTATGCTCACATCCATACATAATTGGGAATATGAGGGTGTGGATGATCTTAGCTTTGGTCTCTAATCTCTCTAATCCCCTCTAGCTGCTATTTCTAGTCTCTAATTCCCATCTCAGACCATATGTTAAAAAACTAATTCCAAATGACTGAAGCACATGATAAAGATAAAACAAAAATAATTTAGAGAACAGCTAAAATCATTTAGAGAACAGAAAAAATGTTAGGACATTGGAATAAGCAAAAGTTTCTTAAATAGGGTACAGAAAACACTAGCTACATTGACTACCTGAAAAGGATGAATTTCTGGCTATTAAGAGAATGAAAAGTCAAACAATGGAGTGAGAAAAATATAAATAAAACATATCTGATCGTGGTCTTATATGCAAAATATAAAAAGAATTCCTGCAAATCAATAATAAAGAGATAGACAACCTAGCAGAAAAGCAGGAAAAAGTTGAACATACACTTCACAACAGAAGACATTGAAATGGTCAAGTGGCCACGCATTCATCATTAGAGAAATGCAAGTTAAAACCTCAACCCAATGCTACTACACACCTTGCAAAATGGGTAAATTGTTTGTTAATTACAAAAACATAATAGTAAAGATGTGGAGCAATTAAGACTCTCACAAACTGCTGATGAAATGTAAATTAATACAACCTCTTTGAAAACTAATAAAGATGAACATATGCAAAGTAATCCCAATATACCAATTCTCACTGGTATATAACCAAAAGAAATGCATATATATATTCCCCATAAGATAAAAATTAGAATGTTCACAGTAGCCAGAAACTAGAAGCCCAATTGGCTATCAGTTGATGAAGATAAGCAAATTGCATTTCTACACAATACAATGAATCAAAATTTGATATGCACAACAACATGGATGAATCTCAAAAATATGTTGAGCTGCCTAGCTGACATGGCTCAGTGGTTGAGCGTCAACCTATGAACCAGGAGGTCACCATTTGAATCCCGGTCAGAGCATATGCCCAGGTTATGGGCTGGATCCCCAGGGTGGGGCATGCAGCAGGCAACTGATCAATGATTCTCTCTCATCATTGCTGTTTCTATCTCTCTCTCCCTCTCCCTCTTCCTTCCTCTCTGAAATCAATAAAAATATATTTAAAAAAATGTTCAGCAGAGAATGCAGACACAAAAAATGCATACATGTAATTCCATTTATATTAAGTACAAAACAGTTGCAAATGGATGGTTCTCACAAATACGATGCAGAGCAAAAGAAGCCCAATGCAAGAGAGCACACACACGATTCCATTTTTGTAGAGTATAAGGCAAAACTAAACGATGCTGTTAGAAGTCGTGATAATGATTACCCTTTGGGAAATGGCAGTTATTACAAAAGAGCACACAGGTGGCTTCTGGGTGCTAGTAGCATTCAGTTTCCTGATCAGGTGAGAGCTGACTGAACTGTACACTTAGGATATGTGCTTATGAATGTAAGTTTATATACTTCAGTAAAGATGTAAACCAGTTTTTTTGCCCTGGCTGGTGTGGCTCAGTTGGTTGGGCACAGTTCTGTGCACCTGAGGGTTGCCAGTTTGATTCCTGGTCAGGGAACATACCTGGGTTGTGGGCGCCATCCCCGGTGGGGAGTGTGCAGGAGGCAGTAATCTGTGTTCCGCTCTCACATTGATGTTTCTCTCTCTTTCCCTCCCCCCACCTCTCCCTCTAAAAATCAATAAAAATATTTGTTTAAAGTCAACTATTTTTAAAACTCAAAAGCAAATACATGGATACAAACCAACAACACACATTTGGCAAAAACACTACAAAATTTATCAGACACTGATTTTGTCATTTTGCCAAGACTAAATCAACAAAAGTTTTCACTTCCCACTCTCTTGCGAAAGGTGCTATATTAAAATTATTTTGTGAAAGTAGCATGAGATTACTGTTAATACATTTGAAATTTGCACGTGCTAGGTCAAATAACATGTGAAATGAAATCTTCCAAGAAAGAGGTGGGGCAAGAAAACATGACATAAGGGAAAACAAACTGGATTGGGATTCAAGCTGAGATTTCAGTTCCAGCTCTGCCACCAGAAAGCTTTATTTTCCCGGACAACCTTCAAATACTTCTGCCTCTCTAAAGTGTGATGTATTATATAAAATTCTAGACTAAGTGATTCTGAGGCCCATTCAATACTGGGTACTCTGTAATCGCAGAAACTGTTTCATAAAATAAAGAAGGAAGATTTAGGGGATGAGAATGAGAGAGAATAAACCCATTTGAGACAGTTAAAATTTCCTTTATATATAGAATAGAAAAGCATGAAGCTTGAATTCCTTATCAAAAATAAAAATAGTAATACTAACGCTCTAATTAAAAATTCCTCATCCGTTTTCTCAATTCCTAGTTTTTCTTTTCTAAAGGAAAGTTATTCTGTCCAAGGATTTCTTCAGGGCTAATTTGACATCCTTATTCCTCAGGCTGTAGATTAAGGGGTTCAACATGGGCACCACAATGGTGTAGAACAGAGAAGACACTTTCCCCTGGTCCAGGGGTAAAACAGAAGGCGGTTTGAGATACATGAAAGCTCCTGACCCAAAGAAAAGAGAAACTGCAATTATGTGGGAGCTGCAGGTACTGAAGGCTTTGGACCTGCCTTCAATGGAGCTAATGTGGAAAATGGTGGAAAGAATGAAGCCATAAGAGATAAAAATGGTAGTAATAGGCAGCCCAATGCCAACGGCCACAACAAAAAAGACCACCAGCAAATTTATGTAAGAGCTGTTGCAGGCCAGCTCAAGGAAAGGAATGATGTCACACATATAATGATTGACAAGGTTGTCAGCACAAAAGGTCAGAAACATTATATTTCCTATATGAGTGACAGCCCCCCAAATCCCCATCCCATAGACACCCAGCAAAAGAGATAAACACACCTGCGGAGACATGGTGACCGTGTACAACAGTGGCTTGCAGATGGCAACATAGCGGTCATATGCCATGGCTGATAGGATGAAGGATTCAGAAAACACAAAGAAACAGAAGAAAAATAACTGAGTCATACATCCTGCATAGGAGATGATGTTCTTCTTGGAGACAAAACTCGTCAGCATTTTGGGGGTGACGGTAGTCGAGAAACTCAAATCTATGAAGGACAAGTTGAAGAGGAAAAAATACATGGGAATGTGAAGATGAGAGTTCAGCCCAATCAACGTGATCATGCCCAGGTTCCCCACCACAGTGACCATGTAAAAACCTAGAAACAGAAAGAAGAGGGGGAGCCTGAGTCCTGGCTGGTCTGTCAAGCCCGAGAGGATAAACTCTGTCACCGAGGAGGCATTATCTGCAGCCATTCTCCTCCGGGAGGGCCTGGGAGGGAAAAGGAAAAGAATTGCTTAGAGAAAGAGAGGGGAGGAAACCCATTCTTGAGAACAGCATTCGAACACAGGTTTTGAACTTCAAAGAAGATGGCATTTTCTTGTACCTGCATCTCTGTCTTTAGGGTCCCAAAGTGGCTTGAACCGTTCCAGTAACTGTGGGTGAGATTTGCCTCCCAGGTAAGGGCGAATCCAACTGAGGAGAAGTCCACAAAGCCCAGCTGGGGTGACCCTGCAGCCTGCCCTCTTTTGGCGCTTCCTTCCCTCTAAAGCCCCCGCTCAAGTTCTGTAAAGACCTTCTCTCAGGTGCTGTTGAGAGGCTGAACCCAGTGGGCCCTGCCTAGACCGTTCAGTGCTCATCAGAACAGGAAGATGAGGTCTTGTTGCCTGGTCTTTAGCTGGGATGGCTGTGGAGGCTGTGGAATAATGTGTGAAAATAATCTTGGAGTAATACAGTAAAGTGACTAATTCAACCTAAGGAACGTTGACCCCAGCACTAACTATGCCAGTGGCACTGTTTTAATGCTCTCAGGTGCTCTGATTAAACCCCTTTAACAGATGAGGACACTGGGCATACCAGTAAGTTCCTTGCACAAGTCCCAGTCCTTCTAAGTGGCAGCAGAGGGAACCCAGGCAAGTCTGGCTCCCGGGGTTGGAGGTTAACCTCTCTGCTCCAGGACCTACCGGGCCAGGCAGGCACTCCCCTCCTTCTGCCTGGAGTCACTGTGCTGCACTGCGCTGGCTCCCACCCATCTCTCTCCCGGAGACTCAGATGGCCACCCCCTGGTGGAAAGGAGGTGACAACTCAGAGCTCAGGCCCCTCTGCTTCTGCTTCACTCCTTTAGAAACCAAAACCTCCAGGTGGCTTTGGTTCTCCTGTGATCCCGGCCTGGTTTTGTCCTTAGCCTCCTGTCCAGCATCTGGGGGTGAGACAGCACCTTGGATAACGCCGATGAGTTTTATTCTGGAGCAGAGCCCGCAGTGACCTAGTTACAGAGGCTCCCTCAGGATCACTGCTCCCCAAGGAAGAAGTGTTTTTTAGGCCCTTGATAATGCTTGATGGGGCTTTTAATGGCCTAACCTGTCATTCAGGTTACATCTTTCCAAGTACAATTAAGACCAAACCTCTGTGGTAAAAATAAGGCTTGTGCTTGTATTGAGCACTTATCTGGTACTGTATACTGTGTATTTGATCTGGCACCCACATCCAAAGAACCCAAAGCAACGCATAAATAATTTTACTGTGTTTATTCCTCACAACAACCATGTAGGTTAGACCTATCAATCTCCACTTTAAAAGTGAGGAGCACACATAGCTTGTAGGTTCCAGAACCTTGAGTCAAATTCTGGTCTGTCCAACTCTAAACTGTATGGGGGCCAAGGATCTTGCAGGGTTTCTTAAGCAAACACAGGCACTTGATGTATGTTACTGACAGCACCCAATTTTGTCTCCAGCCAACAGTTCTGGCTACTGTGACCCACACACATTGTCAAATTGTCTAAGAAGGAATTTCACTTATATAGGGACTAATACAGTTTAGTGCGGCAACTTGCAGTCTGCACCCCTTACCAGGTTGGGTTTTTTTTACATATTCAGGATGAAAGATTTTAAAAAATATATATGTATATATTGATTTTAGAGAGAGAGGAAGGGAGAGGGAGAGAGATATAGAAACACTGATGAGAGAAACATCAATCAACTGCCTCTTGCACACCCCCTGCTGGGGATGGAGCCTGTAACGGGGCATGTGCCCTGATGGAAATGGAACTGGTGACCTCTTGGTGCATGGGTCAACGCTCAACCACAGAGCCACCCTGGCCGGGCAAGGTTGGAAGATTTTATAGTCAGTGGATTATAGAAGTTTTACCTATGTTCATGGCAGGAGTCCTTTTGGGGAAGATAGGAAATCAAACCACAAAGGCAGAATCCATCTTCCTCCAGGCAAGTCCAACTAAAACCACAGCACACAGGCCTGTGTGTGTTTCTGAGGATGTGCAGGTGTAGCAGTGAGGACATGCTCACCCCCAGATAAGACTCAGCAATCATGGTGCCTCATCTGTCTATTTACTCTGCTTTCACTGAGAATTGTCCACTACCCAGAGTAACTCTCATGGATCCCATTTCCTGTTGTCGATCCCACTGAACAAAAAGGAGAAAAATAATTCATCAAAATGAAATTAAAATAAGCTCTTCTTGAGAATCAAGTGCAAAGACAAAATTGGGGGTTCTCTGAAAGCTCTAGGGGGATTTTGCAACATCAGAGACAGTTTCCATGGCAACCTCATTTCCAGATGCATCTTCAGCAAGGCTTCTCTAAAGCCATGTTACCTGATGACTTGTTATAATACAGAATAAAAACAGCTATTTTGTCTTTCTGTTTGTGCAGTACTGTCCCTTTTCCAAAACTTGAATCTGTGGAAAATGGCTTTCTTCTTTATTTCTAATGTAAACTATATATTATACAGGGCACATCACGGGGCATGTGGACATTTACATATAATGAAAGTCTGTATATATGTCTCATATCTGTGCATGAGGTCTTAGCCTTCTGGTAGGTAATCAAAGTTGCATGAATATGGTACTAAATCCATCCCTACATACAGGATTCCCAGCTTCAAGAAGAAACAGAAACCTGGCCAGAGAGAAGAGACAGCAGCTGAGAGACTTTCATGTGAAACAGCTTCGATGATCTCCTGATTTTGTTCACTTCCATGTCTTGAGTTATCTCCTGTTTATGATTTCTAAATCTGTATTTAGATCCACATCTGAACCCCAACAGTCAACTAAAATTCTACACATTAAAAAAGTACATCACTACTATTCGTCAAAAACGTTCGCTTCCTATATTCCCTACCCTAAATGATACAATTTCCCACTGCTCAGTCACAGTAATAAAGTCAAACTGATTCTAACTAAAGGAGTCAGGCCATTTCCCTGAAAAAATCAGTTCCAGAAAGCAAATTCACCAACAGGCGATTTTAAACTGGTCAATTTACAAGTTGTTTATAGATATGTATTTATTGCCATTTTATTATTCATATATTTCATCTTTTTTCCCTTCTCCTTTTTTTTTCTTTTTTTAAATATATTTTATTGATTTTTTACAGAGAGGAAGGGAGAGAGACAGAGAGTTAGAAACATCGATGAGAGAGAAACATCGACCAGCTGCCTCCTGCACATCTCCCACTGGGGATATGCCCGCAACCAAGGCACATGCCCTTGACCGGGATCCAACCCGGGACCTTTCAGTCCGCAGGCCGACGCTCTATCCACCGAGCCAAACCGGTTTCGGCTCCCTTCTCCTTTTTAAAGAAGAGCCGTTAACATTTCTTGTAATACTAGTTTGGTGGTGATAAACTCCTTGAGCATTTTCTTGTCTGGGAAGCTCTTTATCTATCTTTTGAATCTAAATGGTAGTTTTGCTGGGTAGAATAATCTTGGTTGTATTACTGGAGGATATGGGGTCACAGGAAATGAATTTCAGGGACACACATATAAGAGGATTTTAAGCACAAGTGGTAAGATTTATTAGAGTGAAACAAAGGAAAGGCTTAGGATTGAAGAGGCAAGATCACAGTAGTGGGAGAGTGCCCAGACTGGGCTGCCTAGACTCAGGGAAGGAAATTATAGAGGCAAAAAGGAGAGTCCTTAAAGCCCACTGCTTCCCTAATTGTAAGTTTCATGGGGACCCTTTGAGTTTAGGAGAAAAGAAAACACAACTATGGTCCAAGAGAAGGAAGGGTGCACAGAGCACAGATGTCCCGCAAAGGCTGCCACGCTCGACAAGGCACTTCCTGGCACTCAGCTGGTAGGCTGCGTTCACTACCACCAGGTACACCACGCCCAGTGCCTCATCCACGAGCAACTCGTTCAACTCAGCTAACTGTGGAAGAAGTCCAGATTTCAGGGTGCCCACCAGGACCAGAAGGGCCAGTGCCCAGAGTTGCTATGCCATTACCCTGGCATCCAAGACTTCAGCAGTCCAGCTCAGTCTCTGCTTCTAGCTGTTCTCTGGCCTGTGTGGCTGCCAAAAAGAGACTGGGGCTGTTGTTAAGCTTTCTTCTATTTCCCTGGGCCTGGGAGAGGAGGGTAGGCTTTCTTTCAAGCCATCCAATCTCTTTCCCAGATTTTCCCAGGTTTCTCTCATCCCCTTTATGGTCGCCATTTCGGCTTCTACTGAACAAGCACCAGTGAAAAGACTTCCCCTGCACTACCTCCCCCCTACCCCCACCACTTAGTGGGGTACACTTGCTGGGTACATTGTAAAGCTTAATCGGGCTTTTGACTGGTTCGCTCCTCTCTTTTGGTTAATATTCAACTAACTGCCTCCTATAACATTCATAAGTCCTTGCTTTTATCACTTTGAATATTTTGTGCCAATCCCTTCTGGCCTGAAATGTTTCTGCTGAAAATTCAGCTGACAGTCTTATGGGAGCTCTCTTGTAGGTAACTAACTGCTTTTCTCTTTTTGCTTTTAAGATTCTCTCTTTGTCTTTGAAGAACAGAGTGACATTAATTGATTCACCCAACAAATACTAATTGAGAAACTCTGTTTGGCACTGTTTTAGGGACTGCACTACACAACAAAGTTCCCTGCCTTTGTTGAGCTTTTATTCTAGTAGGGGGAAGACAAACAATTAATAACATAAGTAACTTATGTAATATTTTAGAAAGTAATAGGAGCTACAAAAAACAAAGAAAGAGGTGTCGATTGTGAGTTGTATGTTTAAATAGGATGGTAAATTAGGCAATTTAAGGAAAGCCTTGAGAGACTATGGTCAGAGCTGTGCTGTTAACATCAACTACTCTAATGGACCCACAAGTGAACATATCACTCCTCCCAGGCCATGCATGACTGTCCTGGGCCTCAGTGAGTGGCTTCACCATAAGCACTGGCTCTACTGAAAGGAATTTGGTAGTAGTGACAAGTTAGGGGAAGCAAAGGACCTGTCTGAGCTTTCTTAGAAACTCAGAAGTCACACAATGAAGGTCACCACCCACACACATTTCTGGTCTTCAAATAGCCAGCACCAGCTGTTCTAAATTCCCTTAATTTCCAAATGAGCTCTCAGACGGGATCTGATAAACTCCTTTGTACAGGGACTGAGCTGCTGTGTAGCTACCTTTAATCCAAATATATTTATGCAGAATTTATGATGTTTTTGGCCAAAGGCCGGAGGGATCTCTACTTGGAGAAACTCAAGCTTCAGTGAACAAGTGATTAAGCTATGTTTTTGATCAGGGCATCTCATGAGAAGTTTATGAAATCGTACCCAAATGCAGGAACCCAGCTTCTTGTCAAGTCCAACCACAATCACTATACCTATCACTGTGCATATGTGTGTGCCCACATCAATCAATGTCTGCGGCTTATCCACTTCTGTGAGAAATGTTTAGCTAATACTCCATAATAATGGTGCTTTATTTGTAAGATTTACACTTAGAACTTTGCTGTGTCCTCCAGTGGCTCTAATGACTCCCCAAGCCTAATCTTAATCCCACTACACATAAGTTAGAAATGGAGAAAAATAATGAACTCTCATAAACTCTCTCAGGAAGACAACTGCAAAGAAGACTTCAGGGGTTCATTAAAAGTTCACTTTTCTCTAGGAGCCTTGGAGGATTCTTGTCTGTGTGATGCAATACCAGGTAAACTTCCACTGAGTTGATACCACTTCAGAGACCATTGCCATGAAAAATGTATTTCAAATGCATTTCACCTATGGCTTCTCCAAGATCAAGTTCCCTGATGGCTTGCTTTAACACAAGCAGGAAGCAGTATAGAAAGAAATATTTTTGACCATATTCATTTTGGTACAAACCCTGAATCTCTGCCTCATAGTTTCTTTGCTTTAGTTATTTCTAGCTCAGATCTAATGTATATTTTTATTTTGTCGTATATAATGTAAATCTGATACTTAAACATGTATACAATGTCTTACATATATGTCTCAGAGTCCATCAAAAGCACTAGGATAGACTTCAGTAAGTTGTTCATCACTCTCCACCAGAGAAACACAAAAACACACATTACTCCAAAAATGAGGCTCTCTGGTACCTAACTTTTGGCCTTGAGACACCATTTTACCTCTAAAAGAAACCAAATTTCTGGAGGAAATGGTTACTTCCTGGTCTGAAGAATGAAACATATGAGATGAGCATGGAACATCTTGTCATATCAGATAGCAAGGAAGCGGTTAGAGACTAATAGCATTGTCAAAAAAGACAGGAGGAAAACTGAAGAGAATTCTGCAGGCCAAAGGAAAAAGGTTGGCAACAAAACAAGAATAATTGCAGTAGAGTGAAACCATAAAATATGTTTAAATTAGTGAGAGTATAAATATACTAAAGAAAAATAACTGGTCACTGGTCACCTTTGGAGGATAAAAAAAAACTAAAACATTATTTGAAATATTAGAAAATGAAAGCAATGTGTTTTTATTGGAGCTGTAGTGGATACATGAACCTATGCATGCAATCAAATTGCATCAACTACACACATGTACAGATGAGTACTGGCAAAACTGGGAAAACCTGAGTAAGATCAGTGGATTGTGTGTGGTAATTTGCACTCTCCTGAGTGTGAGGTTGTGGTGAATTTTGCAAAATGTTACCACTGGGGAAAGTGTACAAAGGGTGCAGAGGATCTCTCTATGTTATATCTTACAACTGCATGTGAATCTATAATTATTTCAAAATCTATAATAATAAAAGCATAATATGCTAATTAGACTGGACGTCCTTCTGGACTGCAAGGGAAGCCCGGGTCCTGGGTACCAGAGGGAAGCCGGTGCCAGCAGCCGGGGGAAGGAAGGCCTACTCTTGCACGAATTTCATGCATCAGGCCTCTAGTAGTTTAATAAAAATCTTCATTAGCAATATTTTCATGGATAATATGTTAGTGAATGTATTTTTGAAAAGTACATTTTCTTATGAACATATTTCACTTATGAATGAGGATATATGTATGAAGAGTTCTTAGAAGTCTGTTTTCTTGTGTCTCTCCACCTCCTGCCATTCTATACT
>NW_005871974.1:81525-94029 GCF_000147115.1 Myotis lucifugus
GATGATGATGATCATGTTTTGAATGACCTAAGTTTGTTTGTAAAAATGTTTGAATGTTGCCGGAACCCGGTTTTGGCTCCAGTGGAATAGAAGCGTCGGCTCTGCGGACTGAAAAGGTCCCAGGTTTCGGATTTCCGGTCCAAGGGCATGTTACCTGGGTTGCGGGGCACATTCCCCAGTGGGAGATGTGCAGGGAGGCAGCTGATCGATGTTTTTTTTCTTCATCGATGTTTCTAACTCTCTATCTCTCTCCCTTCCTCTCTGTAAAAAATCAATAAAATATATTTTTAAAAAAAATGTTTGAATGTTAGCATTGCAGCTGTGGGCAAACTATAGCCCGCGGGCCGGATCCGGCCTGTTTGAAATGAATAAAACTAAAAAAAAAAAAGACCGTACCCTTTTATGTAATGACGTTTACTTTGAATTTATATTAGTTCACACAAACACTCCATCCATGCTTTTGTTCCGGCCCTCCAGTCCAGTTGAAGAACCCATTGTGGCCTCGAGTCAAAAAGTTTGCCCACCCCTGCATTAGATTCTAAGTTTCCCAAGATGCAAGATAACTCTATCAAAGGAAAATTACCACCCCTGGGAGACAAAACATGATTCACAGCAGAGATGTAAACCAGGACTTAATTGTTCCTTCAGCAAGGACTCTAGTCTCTGAAGTGACTGCATCCCATGAGAGGCTCTGCCCATAGACATATAAACATACGTCCGGATCTCCCAATCTCAGGGACCCATTTTTTTTTTTTTTTTACTCCTGTAATAGCCTCTTTGAGTAAATTTAAGCCTAGAAATAAATCTGTATGGTTCTCTCATTCTTCTGACATTTATTTCCTGATTGTTGAAACCAAGGCATCCTCTAAAATTTCCAGGAGACTTCCATTTTTCCTCAGCACAGGTATTTACAGACTTAAAGCAATTTTATGAAAAAAAAATGTCTTTCATGAACTCCTGTTTTTAATGTGTGATATTTCCAACCATTTGTTTTCCTTCATCTCTAAGTGTTTTCTCATCAACAGCAATCCTGAGCCTCTGATGGTCTAGTAGAACTAGAGGTAATAATTGCAATAGCTCATATCAAATATGTGGGTCATATTTTTCTATTTATACCATTAGATGACCATGGGAGTAAAAATTCTGTCTAGGATTTTCCCTTCTGCCCTGCTTTGTAAAGCACTTTGAATTCTGGTAATGGCATATTTAAGGTGGATTTTCTATCTTTTGGATTGTTTTAAGAGGTAGGCAGGGATACATAAGAATTTTTAAATCTATTGTTATCTAGAGGAAATTTATTTTTGTCTTTCTTTTTTATATATATATATTTTATTGATTTTTTACAGAGAGGAAGGGAGAGGGATAGAGAGTTAGAAACATCGATGAGAGAGAAACATCGATCAGCTGCCTCCTGCACACCCTCTACTGGGGATGTGCCCGCAACCAAGGTACATGCCCTTGACCGGAATCGAACCTGGGACCCTTGAGTCCGCAGGCCAACGCTCTCTCCACTGAGCCAAACCGGTTAGGGCTATTTTTGCCTTTCTAATAAATAGAAATAATATTCAAAAAATCTTAGCTACCTCTGGTAGTAGTTAACATGAAGTTAAATGCTTCTTAAATACCTCACCACCAATAATGTAACACAAAAAGTTCAAAATGTAATGCAGATTTTATTCTCTTTAACCACATCCTAAGGATTTAAAGACTCCTACACCTAGGAAAAAGAAACACAGTGCTGGCATTATTATTATAGGACTCAAATGAGACAGTATATTTTAAAGTACTACATTAAAAACCAGGCTAAAATGTTTTTAAAAACACATATATACCTATACACATGTAAATGCATATATGCACTGAAAAAATCGAGAAGGGTAGTCATTACCAGTGCTAGTCTCCAAGGAGCAGGAAAGTGGTATTTTATTTTTGCTTATTTGAACTTCTACTTTTCTACAATGAACATATACTACCTGGGTAATTTTCTTACCTGAAATTGGCAATAAAATCTTTCCTCTACCTCCAAAAACTCAATAAATTGCAAAATGATAATAAATTTCTAAACAAAGATAAGCTACAGCAGCCCTAACTGGTTTGGCTCAGTGGATAGAGTGTCGGCCTGCAGACTCAAGGGTCCCAGGTTTGATTCCCATCAAGGGCATGTACCTTGGTTGCGGGCACATTCTCAGTAGGGAGTGTGCAGGAGGCAGCTGATGGATGTTTCTCTCTCATCGATGTTTCTAACTCTCTATCCCTCTCTCTTCCTCTCTGTAAAATATCAATAAAATATATATTTAAAAAAAACAACCAACATAGCTTAGTAGGACGAAACAGACTGGTGGTGAGAAGTTCTGGGTGTTAGGCCTAGTTCTGCCCTTTTAGAGCTTCATTCTCCTGGCGAATGGACAAAATAACACAGCATTCCTCTTTTTTCTAAGCTATGCAAAACCCAAGGCATCAAGTGTAAAGCGCGTTCAACTACAATATTTCTTGGAGCTGCAGGTGTGCAGATATAGAGGGCCACACACTTGGGCCAAGAAAAGAAGCTAATGACCGAGAGAGAGCAGTCTGAGCCCCAAGTCCCAGTAATGGAGTCTGGCACTCGGTCTTCTCAATATGAAAATCCCACTCTAAACACATTTCTCCTCATACCCCAAAATTTTAGGGGCAGTTAATAAGATGGACCTTTGAAGAGCATTATAGAAAAGTTAATAATTATATAAGGAAGCATTAAAATAGTGAGAGTTTGTGGTTTTCTTTCTTTTTAAAAAAAATATTTTTATTGATTTCAAAGAAGGGAGATGGAGAGAGAGATAGAAACACCAATGATGAGAGAGAATCATTGATTGGCTGCCTCCTGCACACCCCACACTGGGGATCAAGCCCGCAACCCTGGCATATGCCCTGACCGGAAATTGAACTGTGACCTCCTGGTTCATAGGTTGATGCTCAACCACTGAGTCATGCTGGCCAGGCAGTTTATGGTTTTTAGCTTAAGAAATACATCTCAGAGACAGTTAGGTATCATATCCAGCAATGATGATCCATGCTTCTTAGGTTCATGTCTATAATTTCAGTTCTTTGCCAGTAGGTAGATAATGGCCATGGTTTAATACTATGATCTGGAAATAATAATGGTAACGATGACGGTAATAATAATAATGATGGCTGTTGCGCACTTACTCTGGACTATTCTGTGTGCCAAGGCCCAGGCTGCATCACAGATCAATTAAATCGAGCCTCTGTTGGTGGAACCCAGACATCATTCCTTCATTGTTAAATGCTTCAGGTAGTTATAATATACAGTCAGTGTTGACAACCACAGTCTTATGGGCTAAAGTTTAGTAAAGAACAAATTCTAGACACCTAATGACAACTCACGTTTCTATAGCAATTGAATAATTGCAAAAAAAATTCTAGCCCTAGCTGGTTTGGCTCAGTGGATAGAGCGTCAACCGGTGGACCGAAGGGTCCTGGGTTTGATTCCAGTCAAGGGCACAGACCTTGGTTGCAGGCTCCTCCCTGGCCAGGCCCTGGTTGGGGCTCGTGCAGGAGGCAACCAATCAATGTGTTTCTCTCACATTGATATTTCTCTCTGTCTTTCCTTCTCTTTTCCACTCTCTCTAAAAATCAATGGAAAAATATCCTTGGGTGAAGATTAAAAATATAAATAATTTCTAAATGTGCATTATCCAATGTTAGTTTTACACCCACTTTTAGAAATGCTATTACTAACTTCTTTATCTTTCAGATGCAAATGGATTTGTACTCAATGATACAGTTGCCCTGTCAGTGCCTCAATTTGAGATAGGCATCCATACATTCATATTCAGTAAATATTTAGGAACTGCATAGATGACAGTGAAATTTCATTTTTTAAGCAGAATTTATCACCAACTATAAAATATGAAATACACTGCTTGTTACCTACAGGGCAGAGGTTCTTGAACTTTATCATACACTGGCATCGCCTGGAGAGAACGTTAAACCCAGATTACTGGGCCCCATCCCCAAAGTTCCTGACGTGGCAGGTATGCGGTGAGGCCTGAGAGTTTGCCTCTCTAACGTACAGGTGATGCTGAGGAGGCTGGTCCGAGAATCACACTTAAGAAGCAATGCTCTCGGGCAGTGGTCGGCAAACTCATTAGTCAACAGAGCCAAATATCAACAGTACAATGATTGAAATTTCTTTTGAGAGCCAAAGTTTTTAAACTTAAACTACATAGGTAGGTACATTGTTATTAACTTAATTAGGGTACTCCTAAGCTGGCCTTTGCTAAAAAACGTCCTCAATCTGATTGAGGTACGTTAGCTGAGGTCGACTCCTTCCAACTCTCCCATCCACACTCGTCTTGTCTACTTGTTTCGTCTATCTCCTTTCGTTCATCCTCTCTATATGTCCAAACCATCTCAATATACCTTTCTCAATCCTCGACACTATATCTTCTTTCACTCCACAACGTTCCCTAAAATCAACTTAATAAACTTTAGTTAAAGTTTTAAGTCTTAGTTAAATTATAGGTACGTTGAATAAAACTTGATATCATACTTAATAATATTCCTTACAATTTACCTTACGATAACCATAAAATTAAATCATGACAATGACTGACAAACACTAATGTGAACAATGGCCTTGCATCTCCTTGGAAAGTTTGGGTAAGTCAGGTTTGTATGCTGTTGTTTTTAATTTTAAGCACAATTCCAGGTTCTCATCAATAAGACGACTTCTCAATTTACTCTTGATAAGGTTCATGCTTGAAAATGATTGTTCACATAAATATGTAGACCTGAATAAGGAAAGAACAGCAAACGCTAGTTTTTTCAGTTGATTATATGAGTCAGGAATACTATTCCAGGTGTTAAAAATCAACATATCTTCCTTCTCCAGGTCTTTCAAAGCAGACCACTTGTGCTGTGAACTAAGTTCACATTTGTTTTTCTCCAATATTTCTATATCAGCACATAGATGTTCAAATTTCGAGCTCCACAGTTCTTTGTTTTTTAAATCCAGCAATTGCATTTCAAAGTTGCCAATGTCAATATTAAAGGGAGAAAATTTTAGTTCTGTTACAGTAGCATTGAGAGGTTTTTTAACAAAGGCTAACATCACTTTGCTGTTTCTGAATTCCTGGAACCTGTTGAGAAAAGCTTCCCTCATATTTAAAATACCGCACGTGGCCCTAACCGGTTTGGCTCAGTGGATAGAGCGTTGGCCTGCGGACTCAAGGGTCCCAGGTTCGATTCCGGTCAAGGGCATGTACCTTGGTTGCGGGCACATCTCCAGTGGGGAGTGTGCGGGAGGCGGCTGATCGATGTTTCTCTCTCATCGATGTTTCTAACTCTCTATCCCTCTCCCTTCCTCTCTGTAAAAAATCAATAAAATATATTTAAAAATAAAATAAAATACCGCACGTGGTATTTTGTGGAAGAGCCACACTCAAGGGGCTCGCAAGCCGCGGTTTGCTGACCACTGCTCTAGGGTATTTGAGAAACATAAAAGTGTTAAATGACCCAGCTCTTGGCCCCTTTTTCCTCTCATTTCCTTGATCTTTGAAACACCCAGGATCTGGTCTTCCTCCCAGCAAACAGCAGGATGAGGGAAGGATGCACCAAGAAAGAGCCCACGCCCAGCTGGCGTGGTTCAGTGGTTGAGCATTGACCTGTGAACCAGGAGGTCAGGATTCGATTCCTGGTCAGGACACATGACTGGGTTGTGGGCTCGATCCCCAGGGTGGGGCATGCAGGTGGCCAATCAGAAACATCATCATTGATGTTTCCCTCTCTCCCTCTCCCCTCCTTTATGAAATCAATAAAAATTTATTTTAAAAGAAAGAAAGAGAGAGAGAAAGTTAGAGAGAGAGAAAAGAAGGAAGGAAGAAAGGGCCCAGGATCATCAGCTGCTCCAAATGCTCAACACTAGCTTCACCAGGCAGTCCCAGACACAGCCTCTCACGGGTTCTCTCTTCTCCCCACAGGGCGCCCAAACAAGGGAAAATGGCCACAGAAAATCACTCCACGGTGGTGACAGAGTTCATTCTCCGGGGATTGACAAATCGACCCGAGCTCCAGCTCCCCCTCTTCCTCCTCTTCCTGGGGATCTACTCGGTCACCACGATGGGGAACCTGGGCATGATAGCGCTGATTCGCCTGAATGCTCAGCTTCACACCCCCATGTACTACTTCCTCAGCAACCTGTCACTCGTGGACCTCTGCTACTCCTCCGTCATCACCCCCAAAATGCTGGTGCACTTCGTGTCAGAGAGGAACGTCATCTCCTACGCGGGGTGCATGTCGCAGCTCTACTTCTTCCTGGTGTTCGTCATCGCTGAGTGCTACATGCTGACGGTGATGGCCTACGACCGCTATGTCGCCATCTGCAGGCCTTTGCTTTACAACATCATCATGTCTCGTCATGTCTGCTCCCTGCTGGTGGCGGTGGTCTACGTCATGGGGCTCATTGGCTCAACAATAGAGACCGGCCTCATGTTAAAGCTGCCCTACTGTGAGGTCCTCGTCAGTCATTACTTCTGTGACATCCTCCCCCTCATGAAGCTCTCCTGCTCGAGCACCTACGTGGTTGAGGTGGCCGTCTTCTTCTTAGCGGGATTCAACATCATAGTCACCAGCTTCACGGTCCTTTGTTCCTACGCCTTCATCTTCTCCAGCATCCTCCGCATCAGCACCACGGAGGGAAGGTCCAGGGCCTTCAGCACCTGCAGCTCCCACCTTGCGGCTGTGGGGATGTTCTATGGGTCCACCGCGTTCATGTACTTAAAACCCTCCACTGCCAGTTCCCTGGCCCAGGAGAGCGTGGCCTCTGTGTTCTACACCACAGTGATCCCCATGCTGAACCCCCTCATCTACAGTTTGAGGAATAAGGAGGTAAAGGCTGCCATACAGAGAACACTGCACAGAAAAATGTTTTGATGCGAAAGTTATTCTTCCTCAACTTGAAAAGTAAGTTGTGACAAACATCAGCAAGAAGCCCTCGGCATGAATGCCCAACCACAATGGGAAACAATCACTTTTCTCTACTTTTTTATTTTTTGATTTTTTTAATCCTCACCCGAGGATATGTTTATTGATTTTAGAGAGAGGGAAAGGGAGAAAGAGAGAAACATCGATGTGAGAAAGAACATCAATTGGTGGCCTTCAGAACAGGCTCTGACCAGGGAGCGAACCCACAACCTGGCTATGTGCCTTGACTGGGAATTGAACCCAGAACCCTTTGGGGTAAGGAATGAGGCTCCAACCAACTGAGCCACACGGGCCAGGTTTTGAGAGCTTACTCTGAGTCATGCGACTCTTCTAAATGCTTTACATGTATTATTTTAATTAACCCTTACAATAGGTAGGCACTATTGCTGTCCCCATTTCACAGATTTGGAAACTTGGTTTAGTCACTTGTTCAAGGTCACATAGCTGGTAAACAAAGACACAGGGATTTAAACTCAAGCCGAAGTGACTCCAGAGCCCACACTCCTGGCTCTCAATCGTTATCCCCTTTGCTTTAGGCCAGTGGTTCTCAACCTTCTGGCCCTTTAAATACAGTTCCTCATGTTGTGACCCAACCATAAAATTATTTTCGTTGCTACTTCATAACTGTAATGTTGCTATTGTTATGAATCGTCATGTAAATATCTGATAGGCAGGATGGTCTTAGGCGACCCTTGTGAAAGGGTCGTTCGACTGCCAAAGGGGTCTCGACCCACAGGTTGGGAACCGCTGCTTTAGGCTAACACTCCCTTTGAACAGCCTATGACGCTTGCCTAATTATGCTCCTCCAAATTTCAAGGGCCTCCTGAAAATAATTTCCCAGCCTCCCACTTTTATCATCCGCCCTAGCCTCTTCCCATTTATAAAAACTTCTTCAGGATGACTGGGAAAGACTACACGAGAGTCACCAACTCAACCTGGTTTCAGAACTGCAAGTCCCACGTCCTGGGAGACCACGAGATCCCACACGAACCAGAACGCTTGTCCGTCCACGGTTACATGCTGCAGAAGCTCTTCCTGATTAAACAACCGACAGACCTACTGCCAACCTCACTCAGTGAACCCAGTGGCCACGGGACAAAGTTCCTCCCTGCCCCCCTTGTTTATAACGACATCAAGGATATGGGATTTGTGGACATCCTCTTGTTATTTCTAGCTATTTTGGGTATAATAGCCTACCAATCAGTGGTTTACTATGGGAAGCAAAAATAACTCTAGTTTTTTCAAGCAGAAAGAGATTTCATACAGGGAATGACTTGCTTACAGTGTTTTTGAACGACTGAACAAGGGATGAGGGAGCCCCCAAACGGACTCTGAAATAGATGTGACCCAGAGGTCAGGAAGCTCACGTCTGTCACCGGGAGCAGTGCCTCTCACACTCACAAAATTGGTAACTACACAACTGGACTCTCGTTTGAAACGCAGATTTGGGGGTCTGCTCCACACCCACAGAATTCCTGGGTGGGGCCCAGCAGTCTGTGTTTTCATAAGCCTTTGGATAATTCTGATACGTACTGAAGTGTGAGAGCCACCTCACTCCGACCTTCCAGACCTCACACCGATTCCCCTCCAGCGCTCCAGCTACAGGCGAAACTGGGATACGTAATTTTTATTTATTTTATTATTTTATTATTTTTAATGTATTTTTATCGATTTCAGAGAGGAAGTGGGAGAGAGAAAGAGATAGAAACATCAATGATGAGAGAGAATCATTGATTGGCTGCCTCCTGCACACCCCTGGCTGGGGATTGAATCTGCAATCCAGGCATGTGCCCTGGCTGGGAATCAAACCGTGACCTCCTGGTTCATAGGTCAACACTCAACCACTGAGCCACCTTGGCCGGGCGGATATGTAATTTTTAGCTCTCAGACCTGACTACCAGGAGGGTGGGAGGATTGTTGAAGGGCTGTTACTGCCAAGTGGCCACTCCACCCTTTTCTTCCTGACTTTCCTCCAGCAGGAACTGAGAGCTCTACCGCCACAGATCCCCTCTAATTAGAAGAAAATGTAGGAAAATATCTTTGTTATCTAAAGATGAGAAACCACAAAGCCAAATAAATGGGTGAATTTGATAATATTAACTGGTTGATTTTTGTTTAGTAAAGGACACCGGGGGTAGACTTAATAGAAAGATAACAAAAAGGAAGAAGATATCAAACTGGCATCATTCAACATCAACAAAAACAAAATGGACACAGTATATAGAACAAACAGCTTACAGAACAGAAAACCCGAAGTGCCCCTCAGCATACGAGGAGATGCTGGAGCCTATTGCTAATCAGAGGAATTGCAAAATGAAACAAGATATGTCTTCACACCCACCACTGGGGAAATCAACAGGTAAACTGTAGTGGAGACTTTGCAGCAGTTACAAGCAAAGGATTAGCTCCAGGCTACATAGCTCAGAGCCATGGTGCTCTGTGAGAAAAGCGAGGAAGACAATGAGGTATAAAACACACTGTTACTGGCAGTGCCCTCAGCGGTCCTCAGACCTATCTCTTGCTTCAACGGTGTTTTGACGGAACAGACCCAGGGACGCCCCTTCTTCCAGCCTCCGACCACCCTCCAACCTCTTTTCCAGTCACCACCTTCAGAACCACCTCAGCCGTCCTCACCTCTGAGACCAGCCAGCACTTTTTACCTTAACTCCTATTGCCGAACCACCATGAGCTCCCAAATTCGTCAGAATTATTCCACCAAGGCTGAGGCTGCCGTCAACGGCTGGCCAACCTGCCTCTGCGGGCCGCCCACACCTACCTCTCTCTGGGCTTCTATTTCCACCACCAGGCTGTGGCTCTGGAGGGTGAGTTGGTGGAGGAGACGCTGGAGGGCTCGGAGCATCTCTTAAACATGCAAAACCAGCGTGGCGGCCGGGTTCTCTTCCAGGACGTGCTGAAGCCGCCCCAAGGTGAGTGGGGTGACACGCAGGACGCCATGGCCTCGGAGAGGAACCTGAACCAGGCCCTTGTGGAGCTGCAGGCCCTGGTTCTGCCCGCACAGACCCTCAGCTCTGTGACTTCCGGGAGAACCACTTCCTGGGTGAGCAGGTGAACCTCATCAAGAAGATGGGCAACACCTGTCTCAGCTCTGCAGGCGGCCAGCCCCCAGGCTGGGCTGGGCGAGTATCTCTTCGGAAGACTCACCCCCAAGCACGACCAGGAGCCTGTGGAGCCCAGAGGCCTTTGAGGGGCCCCTCTGCACCCCCCTGGTGTCTGGCTTTTGCCTGAGCCTCACCCTGAAACTACTAGCCATTCTTTTAACCGCCCTGAAGCCCACTCCCATGCATTGGGCCGAATGGAAACAATACAGCTTTTTGCAGCAAAAACAAAACCAAAGCAAACCAACCATGATGTTATTTGTGATATTAAAGTTACATGCACACAAACCAGAAAAAAAATATTTAGAAAGAAAAAAATAACTAATACCCATTAGGTAGGTTAGAGCTAAGATGCATGGAAGTAGGGAGTGAGAAAAAGAAACAGAAACAAAACTTCTTTTCCTAGACCCATGCCAGGTGCATACCAGTCAACACACCCAGGAGGCTCTGGCTCAGAGTTAGCCACTCCCCTGTTGAGTAGGGAGACAGGCAGGCCCCTACCCTTAATACTGTGGGCCCCGGGGAAAGACTCTCTAAATGTTTATTTATTTTTACTTAAAAATGTTTATTTATTAAATTGATTAGGGTGACATTGGTCAACATGAACATAAAGGTTTCAGGTGTGGGTTTCTATGCTACAAGATCTGTATATTGCACTGTATCCACCAAACAAAGTCAAATCTCCTGTCACCTTATATTATGACCCCTTTGTCCCCTCTCCCCCTTCCCTCTGGCAACCACCACACTGCTGATTGTGTTCACGAGTTTCAGTTTCATATCACACATATTCTAAATACTTAGAAGTTAAAAATCAAGCTAACAAAAGGCTAAATAACTATTTTCTCCTTCTTACCTTGACAAATATGCCTTCATAACTAGAGAAGACCCTGTTTAAATTTAGAAATATGAGAATTCTGAGTTCCGTGCCCAGAATGAAATACCAGAGTGTTGACATAAGAATGTCCAAACCAGTAGAGGATTTCTATGAGTTTATTTGCACCCAAACTGACCCAAGGTGGCAGACTGGGTGGAAGTTGCACTCACCCTCCCGCCACAAGACCACATCAAAATTATAACTAAATGATAGAACGATTAACCTGGAGAATCATCTGAAGACTAGCTGAACAGAAGTCTTTTAACTAAGGATATACAGAAGAAGCCACACCAGGAGTGGTAGGAGGGGCCCAGCCAGTGTGGCTCAGTGGTTGAGCTTCAATCCATGAACCAAGAGGATGCCGGTTTGATTCCCTATTAGGACACAGGCCCAGGTTGCAGGCTTGATCCCCAGTGTGAGGCGTGCAGGAGGCAGCCAATTGATGATGTTTCTCTCTCATCAATGTTTCTCTCTCCCTCCCTCTCCCTTCCTCTCTGAAATCAATAAACATTTATTTAAAATAAATAAAATTTCCAAAGCAATTTATGTGCCTGAAGAAAATATAAGTAGTTAAGAAAAAATGAGATACTAAAAACACCATATTTACTCTAGCTAGTGATTACCATTCTTAATTACTTAGTATCTATCCTTCCATATATTTTAGTATGGATACATATGCCTTTTTCTCTGAACCGAGACATATAAACATACATATGTGTATAACTTGCTTTGGTGTGTTGCATTTTTAAATACATGGTTTCATATGGTCCCCTCCCTTCCAAAAATACCTGCCCTAACCACTTTCCTCTGGGCTTCAGATTGGCTTCAGATTGCAGCAGGAAAGAGAGAAATCCACGTTGCACAATCATCTTTATACCTTAAATTACGGTGCCAGACACGGCACCATTTATTCATGACTACAACTCTTTGAGTTGTGTTTATTACCCCCATTTTACGATAAAGGCTTTGAAGTTCATAGAGAGGTTTAAAAAACATACCACTGTCATCCAGCTAGGAAGTAGCAGAGCCAGGATTTGTACTGAGATCAGACCCGATTCCCAAGTTTATTCTCTGAATACTTAGTGGAACCGTATAATTTACCACCAACTGGGATATTTCTGAGAATGACAGGGGATGTCAGCAGAAATGGCAGAGTAGGAAATTCCCCAGTCCTTCTATCCAGAGAAGCAATGAATAAACTGGCAAAAACATTCAAAATGAACTTTCTTGGAACTCTGGATACTAATTAAAAGCTTGCAACAACCGGGGGAACACAAGGGAGAAAGTTAAATCTCAGTAAGGGAGCTCTGTGGCATGTTAACTTGTTCTGAATGTGCCTCCTGCTCCCAGCTGAGTGCTGGCCTTGGGAACAACAGCCTGCATTCCTGGTAACAGCGCTTACTCTCCAGGAATTGTGGTTGTATGTTCTGTCCTGTCTGGTGGCTCTCTGGGAGACCCGCTCAAAGGGATCGCCTCTGTTTTGCCTAACCTGGAACTCTCCCAGGGCAGAGGCGGCTGGGGCGGGGGGGGGGG
>NW_005871974.1:94220-95796 GCF_000147115.1 Myotis lucifugus
CCTAATTAAGTTAATAACAATGTACCTACCTATATAGTTTAAGTTTAAAAATTTGGCTCTCAAAAGAAATTCAATCGTTGTACTGTTGATATTTGGCTCTGTTGACTAATGAGTTTGCAGACCACTGGCCTAGAGGACCACACAGACTATGTGCACATGCTCAGAAAAGACCTGACCTTCAGGCAATATTGTTTATAATAGCTCCTAAGTGGGAGCAAGCCAAATGTCCATCGACTGATGCATGGATGAATAAAACGTAATGCATCCATACAATCGAATACTATTCAGCCCGAAAAAGCAATGAAGTAACTGCCGCAACCTGCCTCACAACACGGACAAACCTGGAAAATATTATGCTGCGTGAAAGAAGCCAGACACAAAAGACCACATATTACTAGTATACGATTCTGTTGGTAGGAAATGACAGAATAGGTAAGACAATAGAGACAGACAACAGATTAGTGGGTGCCCGGGGCTGGGGGTAGGAGGGAAGAGGGAGTGACTGCTTCTGGCATAGGCCTCCTTTTGAGAGGGTGGAATGTTCTGGGTTTAGATAGTGCTGCGGGTTGCACAGCACTGCGAATGTATTAAAAGCCATAGCATCTACGCTTCAACATGCCTTCAATGGTGAATTTTAAAAATGTCATGTGACTTTTACCTCAATAAAAAGTAAAAATAAAACTGAAAAAAGGAGGGGCAAGTGCTCTAATAGCTTTGAAATGCGGCCTCCCTGACAACTGACATCAACACAGAGCAACTTTCCTTGGCGTTACATCATCCAGACAAGAGCCCTCAGAGGTTCTTAGAGAAAAGCCCACTTTTAATGAACCCCTGAGGTCTTATTTGCTCTTCAGTCCCAAGGAGAGTCTGTCTTATGGGGCTTATTTGAAGTTTGTGATAATGAATTGTTTTACTCTATTTGTAAAATTTCGTCAGTGGAATTGAGGACAGGGATTGGGGTTTAGTGATGAGACTGAGGAAGTAGCAAAATTCTAAGTGAAAATCTCTCAATAAGACACCATCACTGCCAAGTCTTGGTTGAATGTGGGCTATAGAGAAAGACCAGCAATCACTGATAAGGGTATACGTGCATACACTCATAAACAGGCCTTTAAAAATGGATTTCAGTCTCTGTTACGATTTCATAACTTCTCCACAGGAACTCCAGTGTATAACTCTGACCCAAAATATATCTAACCCACCTGCTCACCGAGTCTTGAATTTCTCCTAATTGAGATTTTTTTTTTTTTTTTTTTGCTTTGGCTGAACAGTCTGTCCTCCTTAAAATAAAAGTGTCCCTAATAAGGAATGTGGAGTACAGGTGATCACATACCAGCTCTAGTCATCTTTGAAGGACTGAATTTATCAAATCCCTTCCTGAAGCCAATTACAAAATGAATGGAATTTAGAGCAGACAGAGCTGGGTGCCTGAAGAACAGAATTGGGAATATATAGGTACCTTCATGATATGGCTTTTGGTTTTTAAAAAATGCTCACAAAAGCCTCTTGCTCTTCTAAACTCTCAGTGCATCTAAAATTTCTTTCCTTACAGCAGTGCTTTGGGTGAAGGTATGGT
>NW_005871974.1:96012-112492 GCF_000147115.1 Myotis lucifugus
TCAACTCCAGTCAAACTCCAACAAGGCACTGAGACCGCCAGCCAACAATCACTGGATGAGATTGGAAGCTGACCTTCCAGTCCCAGTCAAGCCCTGGGTTGTCTGCTGCTCCAGTCAACATCCTGATTGAACTTCACAAGAGACCCTGAGCCTAACAACCCAACTAAGATGCTTCTAAATTTCTGATCTACAGAATTTTTTAGATATTTGTTGTTTTAAGCCCTTGGTTTCAGTGCAATTTTTATGCAGCATTAGAAACTACTGTATTTCAGCTAATAGAAGAGAAGCTAGAAAGCCTGAATAGTCAAATATGTATTAAAGAACTTGAATCCACTAAACTAGATGCCTTCACCTGCAAATTCTTCCAAAAATTTAATAACTGACACGAATCTTGCACAAACTTTTCCGAGAATAGATAAAAAGGAAATACTTCCTAACTCTCTTAGTGAGGCCAGGATAACCTGCCAAAGTCCTTACAAGAAAGGAAAATAATATCCAGCTTGCTCTTTTTCATAAATATAAATGCAAAATCCTTTAAAAAAATTTGAGCAAACTGAAACCACCAAAAATGAAGATAATATATCAGAATCAAATGAAGTTTTTTCCAGGAAAGCAAGAATAGTATAACATTCAAAAGCCAATCAGTACATTTCATCACAATAACAACTAACAACTATAAGGAGAAAAAAAATCATATGAACATCTCAAGTTATACAGGAAAGTATTTTTAAAAGTTGAACATCAAATTAATCACACTTAGTAAAGTAGGAATATAGGAGAAGTTAATGTAAAAAAAGAATATCCAAAGACAGAGAAAGAGAGGAGAAACAAAATAAGGATACCTACTATCACTACTTATATTCAGTATTGTACTGAAGGTCCTAACCAGTACAATAAGGCAAGAAAAATAAATTTTCAAAAAGAAATTAAAGTCATAAAGGTTAGAAAATAAATGATCATTTTTCACAGATGACATGGTTGGGTAGACAGAAAATCCAAAAGAATCTACAAACTATTAGAATCAATAAATGAATTTAAAAGGCTTGCTGGATAAAAGACCAATATGCAAAAATCAGTTGTAGTTCCTTATATTAGCAACAAGTAGAAAATAACTTTTTTAAAAGTACTCTTAATAATATTAACAAGAAAGATCAAATACCTAGGAATAAATCATAACAAAAGATGTGTAGGACATCCACACTGAAAACTAAAAATCACTAGGAATAGAAATTAAAGAAGACCTAAACAGAGGGATATATTGTGTTCATAAATTTGAAATTCAATACTGGAAGGATATCGATTTTCCTCAAATTAAGCTCTAGATTTAGCAGTCTCAATAAAACTGATAAGCTCATTATGAAATTCATATAGAAATGCAAAATGTTGCCCTAGCCTGTTTGGCTCAGTGGATAGAGCATTGGCCTGCAGATTGAAGGGTCCCAGGTTCAATTCTGGTCAGGGGCACATGCCCAGGTTGCGGGCTCCATCCCCAGTAGGGGGGTGCGCAGGAGGCAGCTGGTCAATAATTCTCTCTCATCATTGATGTTTCTGTCTCTCTCTCCTTTCCTCTCTGAAATCAATAAAAATATATTTTTAAAAAAAGAAATGCAGCCGAAACCGGTTTGGCCCAGTGGATAGAGCGTTGGCCTGCGGACTGAAAGGTCCCAGGTTCGATTCCGGTCAGGGGCATGTACCTGGGTTGCGGGCACATCCCCAGTGGGGGGTGTGCAGGAGGCAGCTGATCGATGTTTCTCTCTCATCGATGTTTCTAACTCTCTATCTCTCTCCCTTCCTCTCTGTAAAAAATCAATAAAATATATTTTTAAAAAAAGAAATGCAAAATGTCAAGAATAGCAGAACAATCTTGAGGAGCAATAAAACTGGGACATTTACACTATAGGGGAAAAGACCTTAATAGCAGTTAAGATAGTCTTACTGTTGTTACAAAAATAGACAAATTGTCACTTGATTTATCAAAACATCAAACTGTATTACAATGAGAAATGGATGCTCTTTTTAATAAATTGTACTGAGCTGACTGAATGGCCACATGAAAAATCATGTATCTTGAGCCCTTATGACATGTGTGTGTTACATGCCATGGAGTCAGTTCCAATTTCTGGCAAGCGTATGAATGAGTGATGTCCACCATGCCGTCCTCACCAGGCCTGCTCACGGAGTCAGTCCCTCTCACATTTGGTCTTCCTCTGTCCCCAGTGCCTTCTATTTTTCCCAGCATTTTTGTCTTTCCCAAAGAACCCTGCTTTCTTATGATGTGCTTGAAGTAGGACAGTTTTGGTTTTATCATTTTTGCCTCCAATGATGTTTCAGGCTTAATTTGCTCTAGGATCCACTTGTTCATCTTTCTGGCAGTCCAGGGTATCCATACAGTTCTCCTCCAAAATCATACTTCAAATGAATCAATAATTTTCCTACCAGCCTTCTTCACTGTCCTATGCTCACATGCATACATAGTAATTGGGAATATGAGGGTGTGGATGATTTTAGCTTTGCTCTAATCCAGTGGTCATTTAACACTTTTATGTTTCTCAAATACCCTAGAGCAGTGGTCAGCAAACTGCGGCTCGGCAAACCGCGGCTTGTGAGCCACATGCGGCTCTTTGCCCCCTTCAGTGTGGCTCTTCCACAAAATACCGGCTCTTCCACAAAATATCGACTTCTGTGCATGGGCCAGGAAGTTTCAATCACACTGTACGTGCACGCCTGTACGTGCATGCCCGTACGTGGTATTTTGTGGAAGAGCCACACTGAAGGGGCCAAAGAGCTGCATGTGGCTCGAGAGCCGCAGTTTTCTGACCAGGGGTCTAATCTCTCTAATCCCCTCTAGCCGCTATTTCTAGTCTATAATCCCCATCTCATACCATATGTTAAAAAACTAATTCCAAATGGCTGAAGAACATGATAAAGATAAAACAAAAATAATTTAGAGAACAGCTAAAATCATTTAGAGAACAGAAAAAATGTTAGGACATTGGAATAAAAAAAAAGTTTCTTAAATAGGATACATAAAGCACTTTCCTTAAGAGAAAATACTAATACATTGACTACCTGAAAATGATGAATTTCTGGCCATTAAAAGATTCCAATAAGAGAATGAAAAGTCAAACAATGGAGTGAGAAAAATATAAATAAAACATATCTGATAGTGGTCTCATATGCAAAATATAAAAAGAATTCCTGCAAATCAATAATAAAGAGATAGACAACCTAGCAGAAAAGCAGGAAAAAGTTGAACATACACTTCACAACAGAAGACATTGAAACGGTCAAGGTGGCCAACTGCATTCATCATTAGAGAAATGCAAGTTAAAACCTCAACCCAATGCTACTACACACCTTGCAAAATGGCTAAATTGTTTGTTAATTACAAAAACATAATAGTAAAGATGTGGAGCAATTAAGACTCTCACAAACTGTTGATGAAATGTAAATTAATACAACCTCTTTGAAAATTAATAAAGATGAACATATGCAAAGTAATCCCAATATACCAATTCTCACTGGTATATAACCAAAAGAAATGCATGTATATCTTCCCCATAAGATACAAATTAGACTGTTCACAGTAGCCAGAAACTAGAAACCCAATTGTCCATCAATTGATGAAGATAATCAAATTGTATTTCTACACAATACAAGGAATCAAAATTTGATATGCACAACAACATGGATGAATCTCAAAAATATGTTGAGCAGCCTAGCTGACATGGCTCAGTGGTTGAGCGTCAACCTATGAACCAGGAGGTCACCATTTGAATCCCGGTCAGAGCACATGCCCAGGTTATGGGCTGGATCCCCAGGGTGGGGCATGCAGGAGGCAACTGATCAATGATTCTCTCTCATCATTGCTGTTTCTATCTCTCTCTCCCTCTTCCTTCCTCTCTGAAATCAATAAAAAAAATATTTTTTAAAAATGTTCAGCAGAGAATCCAGACACAAAAAAATGCATACATGTAATTCCATTTATATTAAGTACAAAACAGGCACAAATGGATGGTTCTCACAAATATGATGCAGAGCAAAAGAAGCCCAACGCAAAAGAGCACTCACACATGATTCCATTTTTGTAAAGTATAAGGCAAAACTAAATGATGCTGTTAGAAGTTATGATAATGATTACCCTTTGGGAAATGGCAGTTATTACAAAAGAGCACACAGGTGGCTTCTGGGTGCTAGTAGCATTCAGTTCCCTGATCAGATGAGAGCTGACTGAACTGTACACTTAGGATATGTGCTTATGAATGTAAGTTTATATACTTCAGTAAAGATGTAAACCAGTTTTTTCACCCTGGCTGGTGTGGCTCAGTTGGTTGGGCATAGTTCTGTGCACCTGATGGTTGCCAGTTCGACTCCTGGTCAGGGAACATAACTGGGTTGTGGGCTCCATCCCCGGTTGGGAGTGTGCAGGAGGTAGTAATCTGTGTTCTGCTCTCACATTGATGTTTCTCTCTCTCTCCCTCCCCCCACCTCTCCCTCTAAAAATCAATAAAAATATTTTTTAAAAGTAAACTATTTTTAAAAATCAAAAGAAAATACATGGATACAAACCAACAATACACATTTGGCAAAAACACACAGAATGAAAAGATTCAGAAATGAGAGTGTGGAGAGGCTAAAGGGAAATGAAATAAAGGATCCCTTTTCTTGCTCCCATGCCCGGGCCACTCCGGTTAGCACACACTGAGCACCTCTGAATCAGAGCTGGCCTCTAGCCTGGGGATGGGGAGAGACAGGCCCAACCCAAACATTTGTGGGCCCAGGAAAAACAGTTCAAATAGAGGCCCACATATCATATATCTAAAAAATTAAATGTTATACATAAAGCTAGCAAACTGTTAAATAAAATACATTCTATCTGCCTACCTTGACATATTTAGACACAGACACACACACACCAATTCATAATGATCTGAATGTCGGATTTAAATTTAGAATCCTCCCAGGGCCCTTCTTCCCAACACGGCTAAGTCCCTGCATTGCAAGAAGCCTCATAATTGCATGTGCGGGCATCCCGGGCTTCTAAATTCCATCCAACACCCTCAAGGCGCCTTTCCTTAGTCCTAGGGGTGCACACCAGCAGCACGATCTGTCCACGAGAGGATACACCCAAGGAAAGGGCCTGCATGGGCCCTGAGAACAGGCTGGGGCCACCTGGGCACGGAATTACAGCGTCCCAGGTGCCAGAAGAGTGGTCTAGAGGAGACTCTGAGTGGGTGCATCCCCTTGGCCCCGCGGACTCTTTGCCTTGTGAGAAGGCCACAGCCGAAGGGGACCAGTGTGAAGGCCAAAGTCGGGGCCTCTCAGGGCAGATGCCTCACTCACCCAACCCCACCAAATGGAAATAAGAGTTGCTATTTACCCTACACTTTACAAAATGCCTTCAGATAGAATACTCTCAGTCAAGCCTCTATATCTTGTAAGATGACAACATCATGCCCTTTGATAGCTGAGACTCCTGGCCAAAGTCACACAATAAAAATGAGTACTAAGCCGGTCCGATTTTGGCTCAGTGGATAGAGCGTCAGCCTGCAGACTCAAGGGTCCCAGGTTCGATTCCGGTCAAGGGCATGTACCTTGGTTGCGGGCACATCCCCAGTGGGGGACGTGCAGAAGGCAACTGATCAATCTCTCTTATTGATGTTTCTAACTCTCTATCCCTCTCCCTTCTTCTCTGTAAAAAATCAATAAAATATATTTTAAAAATGAGTACTGCTAGGTCTCCTGTGGAAGCCTTTCTCTCCAAATTTCAAAGGTCACTTCTTTCCAGTATTTAACACTGCCATCCGTCCCTCAGTTTTCTAAAGAACTGATGAAGGCTAAAAAAAAAAAAATTGTAAATATATGGAAGGAAATTTAACACCAAATGCAGAGTCCTTTCTGAGAAAGAGCCTGAGATCAAAGCACATCTCATCACTGGGACACAGAATACTATGTAGTAGTAGCCGTAATCCCGGCCGAGTCTTGGGGTCCCTATCTCCACCCCAAACCACAAAATGAGCACCTTCAACACAATTAAGCCCTCTCCACCCAAATTCCACACCAATTACATGGGAGGCCTGGCCTCACAGCCCGCCTTCCCTCCACCACCCCACTAAAAATACTTTATTAATAAGAGGGCAGCATAAAGCCACAGACCTCCATCCGCTCCAGGGCAAGCCAGAGAGCAGCCTGACACCAGCAGCCCCCGCTGACACCCGACCCTCCTCTAGCGAGGACCCACTACGCTAGGCCTCCCTCTAATTACCAGGTGTCTGGCTCAGGGGCCGGCCAGTTATTTAGAGAACCAGCGCCTGCTCCTGGCACAGATGTCCGAGAGGCTGGGGTTGCAGGCTCTGTCTGCTCCAAGCCAGCTGCCCAAAGCTGCCATCTCCTCACTCTACCATCCTGGGACCCCTCCTGCTGCCTCTGCACCCCAAAGCTCAGCGGCATCATGTCGCTTGCACACACAGCTGCAGAGTACATGCTATCAGACGCCCTGCTGCCCGACCGCAGGGGCCCCCGCCTCAAAGGACTGCGCCTGGAACTCCCCCTGGATCGCTTAGTCAAATTCGTAGCTGTGGGCTTCCCCTTGTTGCTGATGTCCCTGGCCTTTGCCCAGGAGTTCTCCTCCGGTAAGTGGCTTCCCAGACCCAGTATATAGGAGGCTTCTCTCTCTCTCTCTCTCTCTCTCTCTCTCTCTCTCTCTCTCTCTCTCATTATATGGACATACTATTGATTTCAGAGAGGGAGAGGGAGAGATACAAACATCAATGAGAGAATCATCGATTGGCTGCCTCCTGCACGCCCCCTACTGGGGATCGAGGCAGAAACCTGGGCTTGTGCCCTGACCAGGAATCAAACCATGACCTCCTGGTTCATAGGTCGATGCTCAACCACTGAGCAACACCGGCTGGGTAGTTCACTCTTTACATGGGTTCTGATGCAAGGCAGCTCCCACATTGTCTGGGTGGTATGACTGGCCTGGGCATTACCCAGCCAGCTGGGTAGCATGCATTTAGGGCACCAGCAAAGCAGGGGCACCAACATTTTCTGAAAGTCATTTCCAAAATTTTACAATAAAAAAGATTTTGTTTAGCCCTAGCTGGTTTTGCTCAGTGGATAGAGCGACTGAAGGGTCACGGTTCGATTACTGGTCAGGGCACATGCCCAGTTTGTGGGCTCGATCCCCAGTAGGGGATCTCTGAAATCAATTTAAAAAATATTTAAAAAAATTTTTGTTTAAATTTCAGTATTCATGTATTTTATGTAATTGCAATAATTAAACCTTTATTTTATATGGATGAGGGAGATTGTGGGCCTTATAATCTCTTCAGGGCCTAGGATTTCATATATATTTCTGAGAGGAAGGGAGAGGGAGAGAGAGAGAAACATCAATGATGAGAATCATTGATCGGCTGCCTCCAGCATGTCCCCCTACTGGAGATCGAGCCCACATACTGGGCATGTGCCTTGATCAGGAATCAAACTGTGACCTGGCTCATAGGTCAGTCCTCAATCACTGAGCCACACCAGCTGGGCAGGACCTAGGACTTCTAAAGGTCTTTGCCATCCATGCTTTCGACAAGTCTCTTACCTCCTTGGAGCCTTCTTCTTACTCCCTACCTCCAGGGTTACTGACTTAAGGACTTATGTTAGGTGCCTGACAGAGCTTGGAACATCACCGGTGAATAAACCCACTCATTCCTCTCCACACACACATGAACAAACACATGTAGGTAGTGTCCTAAAGGATGGATGACCTCAGCATCCATCTCTACTGAAGAGGCGGACTTCCCATGAACTGGGGTTTCTGGCTTTCTTTTCCGGCTGTGTGATGACCTGACTACATTTCCCAAGCAAGTGTGCCAACTCCCACTGCCTCTTCATTTACCTGCAGATGGGAAGAAGTACTGGGTCCCATTTCTGCCTCTGTCTAGAGCAGTGCTTCTCAACCTTCCTAACGCCTCAACCCTTCAATACAGTTCCTCATGTTGTGGTGACCCCCAACCATAAGATTATTTTCGTTGCTACTTCATAACTGTAATGTTGCTACTGTTATGAATAGTCACGTAAATATCTGATATGCAGGATGTATTTAGGCGACCCCTGTGAAAGGGGTATGTGTAGGGTCCCAGTACCCTGTGCCTGAGCCACACCAGCCAGGCAACCCTGTGTAGGGTTGAGGACCCCTGGTCTAGAGAATGATGGGAAAATCCAAAACGAGACATTCTCCCTCCAAGCCCACTTTCCTTCCACCACCTCTCCTCCACCTTTTCTCTCAATTTGGGCTCAGAAGTCCAGGCAACTCAGCCTCTAAGCGTTAGAACCCAGGTGTCAGCTCTCTGAGAAAGGAGATGTCATCATGAAACTGCAACCTTCTGGGAACAAGCTGTGAGAGTGCAGGGAGCCGTCCCCCTTCTCCCCCTCCCCACACACACCCACCGCACCTCCCACCCCTGACCCCCTGCTGCCTGCCTGTCTGGGAGTCCAGGGAGAGCTCAGAGAGCAAAAAACTGGCAGACGCCAAAGGCAAGTCAGTCATGGGCCGGCCTGAGTCAAACAGCAGAGTGCTGTCCAGCCTGGCCCGTCCGACAGTGACACGGTGACACGGGCTTGCCAAACCGAGAAACTGGGCACGGGAAGAAGGAAGTGCCTGCCAGGCACACAAACCGGCAGAGTCTTGGAGGTGACTCCTAGAAGGTTTTAGCTGCGTGCCCCCTGGATTCCCGTTCCTCACTCCAACTCAGGGCTTCCTCAAAGCCGTGTTCCTGTTCCAGGGTCTCCCATCAGCTGCTTCTCGCCCAGTAACTTCAGCGCTCGGCAGGCCGCCTATGTGGACAGTTCCTGTTGGGACTCACTGGTTCACCACCAACAGGAGGAGCCTGGTCGGTACCAGCTGAAATCCCTCTGGCCTCACAAGGTAACGTGGGCCGGGCTCCATCAGGCCGGCCTCACGGCTGAGTGGGGTGGGGCTGGGCTGCATCACTATGTTCTCTCTCGTCTCTTCGCCACCCCTCCACTTTCGTATGTTGGTCATGGGCTCACGTTTCAGGCATTCGCCAGACGTCTGGTGATCCTGGGTTTCCCACTGTTATCTTACTGGGAGTTTTGTGCTGACGGATGAGGCTTGTTGGCCAGCAGCCCTGAGTTGAAGGAGATCCCTTGGGCCATTTCATTGCGAAAACCTCGAATGTCAGCGTCTGTAATCCTTTTTCTTGGGCTGGTCCGTTTTCCGAAGAAGAATGATTTGATCCTAATTTTTGTGGAGGGGGCAGGGTGGAGCTGATATCCAGCTCAGCTGCCAACCCTCTGGGAACCAGATGTGGGTCCCAGCTTTCAGTATTCATGTAGCTTCCCCCCGTTCTCGGTGTGGTCCCCTGCAGGACGGACCACAAGCGCAGAATCTCTCTGGCTCAGTTTCTGGGACGTAACCACAGCCTCCCCCAGGGGAGGGACAGGGCCCTCACCGAGGGAATCATGTTGCAGAAAGAATCTGCAGGGCTGGCTTTTCAATATCCCTGTGCTCAGCCCCATCGGCAGCCCCTTTCAGATGTACCCGCATCCCTAACTCCGGGGCCTTTCTGGTTCTGTGGTGAAGACAGCTTGCTTGCTCGCTCCTGCCTCAGCTCCCATCCACCCACAGGCTGGTCTCTTTCGTCACGCAACTGCTTTTCAGTTCAACATTTTGTTGCTCTTGTCTCCTCTCCTGTTTTCTTCTTTTAAAAAAAATTTTTTAAATTGATTTTAGAGAGGAAAGGAGAGGGAGAGAGAGATAGAAACATCAATGATCAGAGAGAATCATTGATCAGCTGCCTCCTGCAGGCCCCCTGCTGGGGATCGAGCCTGCATCCTGGGCACATGCTCTTGATCAGAATGGAACCTGGGACCCTTTAGTTTGCAGGCTGACGCTCTATCCCAGTGGTTCTCAACCTTCCTAATGCTGCGACCCTTTAATACAGTCCCTCATGTTGTGGTGACCCACAACCATAAAATTATTTTCATTGCTACTTCATAACTGTAATTTTGCTACTGTTATGAATCATAATGTAAGTATCTGATATGCAGGATGTATTTTCATTGTTACAAATTGAACATAATTAAAGCATAGTGATTAGTCACAAAAACAATATGTAATTATATATGTGTTTTCCGATGGTCTTAGGCGACCCCTGTGAAAGCGTCGTTCGACCCCCAAAGGGGTCACGACCCACAGGTTGAGAACCACTGCTCTATCCACTGAGCCAAACCAGCTAGAGCTCCTCTCCTGTTTTCTTTGTTCTTACAGGATTATGTCTTTTTGATCCCTTCACTGTTCCCGAGTGGTTTTGTGAGGGAGCAGACGTCACATACATGTCCAATTCACAACGTTTAATCAGAAGTCACCCGTGACGTTTTGTAGTTTTGACAGTTTACAAGGCCTTAAAATACCCTAGTTCCAGGACCCAGACAAGCCAGACTTAATGCAGAGACTCATGAGGTCTCCGTCCCGGGAAATGTCAAAGCCAGAGGCGGACGGCAACAAGTTCAAGACAGTGCAGAGGGAATTCTACGTCAGGAAAGAGTAAAATCTCTAGGAGTGAAGACTGTTTACAAGGAATGTTATTTTTTAAAACAGGTGTGAAAAGGTCCTAGTTCTCTCTCGTCGTCCAATATACCTTTCAGAAACTCACACCTTCTCTTTCTCTTTCACACACACACACACACACACACACACACACACACACACACCTGGGATGCCAGGACCACGGTTGGCCACGATTTCCGGTTAGCTCATAACATTATGTAGTTAAGACAATTTACAAGGCTAACATGCATGGGGAATGGGGGGCCCTCTCTACCCACCCCATCCCTGATTCCTCTCTTACCTTCTTCCTTCCTCTCTCCCTCTCTTTCTGCCTCTTGCCTCTCTCCTTCCTGGGACCCTATACAGACCCCAGATCAGCAAAGTGGAGCTGGGGAGCCTGGATACTCGCTATCCCTTCTTTCCTGGGCCTCACTGTATTCGGCCTTAGGTCCTGGGCCTGTGGTAGCTCCTTCCCCTTTGAGGCAGGGGCCCTCAGACCTCTCTGCACCCTGGGCCTCCCTGCTCAGCTCGCTCTCGTCCCGCAGGCCCTCCCCTACTCCCTGCTGGCCCTGGCCGTGGCCATGTACCTGCCAGTTCTGCTGTGGCAGTACGCAGCCGCGCCGGCCCTCAGCTCGGACCTGCTGTTCATCATCAGCGAACTGGACAAATCCTATAACCGCTCCATCCGCCTGGTGCAGCACATGGTGAAGATCCGGCACAAGAGCTCGGACCCCCACGTTTTCTGGGACGAGCTGGACAAGTGAGTCGTCTCTTCCACTCCTTTCTGAAGGGCTCCTCCTGGCATTAAAGTGATATCTGTGAGGTCATGTTTAAACTCGTCTCTATACCAGGGGTGGGGAACCTTTTTCCTGCCAAGAGGCCATTTGAATATTTATAACATCATTTCACGGGCCATTCAAAATTATCAACTTAAAAATTCACCTGCTGTATTTGGCCAAACAAATTAACTAACTCACCCCTGATGCCTTGGCAGGGCCAGACCAAATGATTTCCTGGGCCTTATATGGCCCGCGGGCCTGATGTTCCCCACCCCTGTTCTGTACCATCCTTCTTAAGAGTGCACAGTGGTGAACACCTCCTCTCATTGACTCCCTACCACCTGTGTACCGGGAGAGGAGAACGGACTCTGCCCCCAGTTTGCAGATGAACACGGTCAGAAAGGGATTGGTCACTCAAAATACGACTTCCTATACCACTCCGCTGCTCGGAAACCTCCAACAGCTCCCCTCATGCATATAGAAAAATATCCACATTCCCCCAAACATTCTTCCAAGGCCCTCTACATACACTGCCACCAACTACTTTTTCTTTTTTTTTTTTAAAATACATTTTTATTGATTTCAGAGAGGAAGGGAGAGGGAGAGAGGGATAGAAACATCCATGATGAGAGAGAATCATCGATTGGCTGCCTCCTGCACGCCCCTACTGGGGATCGAGCCCGCAACCCGGGCATGTGCCCTGACCAGGAATCGAACCGTGACCTCCTGGTTCATAGGTCAATGCTCAGCCATTGAGCCACGCCGGCCGGGCTGTTCTGGGCGCTTTAGATGTGTGTCCGTGTGTGTGCTGGGGGGCAGAGGTGGGGGGGAGACAAAGCTACACCTCCCCATGTGGGCTTATATTCTATCAAGGGAAGACAAGACAGCGAATAATCATAACACATAATTACATGGTAGAAAATAAGTGGTGTGAAGAAAAACAGTGAGCAGGGTAAGGGTGGGGGTGGTCAGAAAAGCCGGGAGGCTGTGGAGTGGCATGGTTTTAAATAGAATGGCCAGGGTGGGCCCCACCAAGAGGGTGGCTGAGCTAAGATTTGAAACCACATTCTGTCTCGGGATTGTGCACACACTCTTTTTTGAAACCTATCTGCCTCTTGAAGGCCAAGTCTAAGACAATATTCTCCATAAAGTTTTCTGAACACTCCAGCCCCTACGGTTATCCTCTGTCCTAACTGACAACTAGCATGGTTTGCAGTCATCATCTTAACAACAAATCAAGTGCTATTTTTATTTCATGTATGCGTAGCTTATCTGCTTCTTCCCCACAAGCCAGACTATAAGCTCCTTCAGAACAGAGACTGGCTTACATGTGCCTGAATGTCACAGCTCTCAACAAGTACTTGCTAGCACATTTATTTTTAAGGAATTTAAAAATATATATTTTATTGATTTCAGAGAGGAAGGGAAAGGGAGAGCTAGAGACATCAATGATAAGAGAGGATCATTGATTGGCTGCCTCCTGCACGCCCCCTACTAGGGATTGAGCCCGAAACCTCGGCATGTGCCCTTGATGGGAATCAAACCCGGGACCCCTCAGTCCGCAGGCCGACGCTCTATCCACTGAGCCAAACCAGCGAGGGCGCAACATTTATTTTTATAAACTAAATGAATTGGTATAAAAAAATCACAGAGTACTCAGACCATGAACCAGACAGGCTTATTTAGACTCCCAGTCCAGTGCTAATTTAATAAACCTTACTGCTTCCTAAGAATCCCACTTCTTCTGCTTAGAGGTTTATTCTGCCTTGCTGGGCAGAGATGCCTTGTGGCAATTTATTCCTCATTGATCATTCACCGGGTTTACTGCATTGCACTCAGTGCTTGGGGAGTGAAGATGTACTTACTTATTCCCTCCTTTTGGGAGGAGGGTGGTTATGATCAGAGAAGGCAGGTTTTCATGGTTGAGAATGCCATGTTGGATACACAGAGTCTGTTACTTTGGATACAGTTCTCAACGGGCCCTCCTCACCTTGCCTCCTCTCTTCCCCTGCCCAGGGCCCGCACAGAACGATACTTCGAGTTCCCCTTGCTGGAGCGGTACCTGGCGTGTAAGCAGCGCTCACATTCACTAGTGGCTACCTACCTCCTGAGGAACTCCCTCTGGCTCCTCTTCACCTCAGCCACTTACCTGTACCTGGGCCACTTCCACCTGGATGTCTTCTTCCAAAAGGAGTTCAGTTGTTCTGTCAAGACAGAGCTGCTAAGCAATGAGACCGACATCCCCGACCTCATCACCTGCCGACTGACCTCCCTGTCTGTTTTCCAGATTGTTAGTCTCTCCATTATAGCAACATACACCCTCCTGGTGCCTGTGATCATCTACAACCTCACACGGCTATGTCGGTGGGACAAACGACTCCTGTCCATCTACGAGATGCTCCCAGCATTTGACCTCCTCAGCAGGAAGATGCTGGGGTGCCCCATCAATGACCTCAACGTGATCCTTCTTTTCCTCCGAGCCAACGTCTCTGAGCTCATCTCTTTTAGCTGGTTGAGTGTCTTGTGTGTGTTGAAGGACACGACCACCCAGAAGCACAACATTGACACGGTGGTCGATTTCATGACTTTATTAGCTGGCTTAGAACCCTCAAAACCTAAACATCTCACTCGCCAGGTGAGCGATGAAAACCCATAGTGAAGAAACCACAGAGCAAGAAATTTTATGGGTAAAAGCCTTTCTCCTTCCTCACAAGCCTCACACACTATCATAAAAAAATATATCTTCTCTAGAATTGCTAGGCTCGGATTCCGCTGAATTATATATCCTGTAGCGTGTTACCCTAAAGGTGAGAAGATATAATCAACACATGGAAACAAATCTGAAAATTAGAGCTGAAGAGTCAGAGAACTAAAAAATTAGATCTAGAGCATAATATAAGGGGGGGAAAAGCTACAACTAAAATTAAAGTGTAGACATTCTATAAGGAAAGACGGTTCTAGAGCAGTGGTTCTCAACCTTCTGGACCTTTAAATACAGTTCCTCATGTTGTGACCCAACCATAAAATTATTTTCGTTGCTACTTCATAACTGTAATGTTGCTACTGTTATGAATCGTCATGTAAATATCTGATATGCAGGATGGTCTTAGGCGACCCCTCTAACAGGGTTGTTCGACCGCCAAAGGGGTCGTGACCACAGGTTGAGAACCGCTGTTCTGGAGGCTATTAATGGAGGCAGGTTCTTCTCTCTGTGTGTACTCCATAGCCCTTCAGGGATATGTACTCAGCAGTGGGGTAAGCTGGTAGGAGAATAAAGATATGAAATCCAAAGAAGAAAACAAAACAAAACAAAAAGATATGAAATCCCTGGGAACACTTTGGTGTGGCCTGAGACCCTAGGAGTATGTCCAGCTTGCTTTGTGAGTCATCAAACTTGGCCAGGCCCCCTGTGGCCTGCAAAGTGGGCAGGAGAACATGATGGCAGGAACTTGCAACATGCTCTTGGGGCTTCAAGTGTAGAACAAGGTCTGGGCCATGCACCAGCCATGGCTGGCGCCATGAGGTGTGCAGATACACCTTTTCATCATTTAAATCAGGGACTCACTTAACCAAGGGCTTGAACTTTAGGCTGTGGACTCCTTCACAACTCTTAATGGGTACAGGTGTGCTTTTCATAGCCCGGGGAGACTATACATCCATTTGGAGCCAACCGCTGACCAGCAACCACTTAAGTAAAATGCTGGTGAGCCCCTTCTCTCTCTCCTCTGACTCATCACCCCATCTTATCTGATCACTCCCATCCCTGTGCCTGTATTTAATGGAACCTTACCTGACTCCAAAAGCCATACCCAGCCCACAATACCAACTATCTCTCATTTGATATTTATTTTTAAAGGTGCACATTATTATACCCTTTTTCATATGGGTATGTAGAAAAAATATGTTGTTCCTGACAAAGTTGGATAAGTTTACCTAAAACAAGCAAAGGGGCTGACACATACGCGTTCATTAATGGCTTCCTATTGTCATTGGTAAAAGTCTCACTCTTCAGATTGATACACAAAACCCTTTGCGATCCAAACACTGCCTACCCCTCAGTCCTCTCGCCTCTCTCCACGTACTGGTACATCTTTCACGCTAATCAACTACTTGCATTTTCTATGCTTCTCACTATGCTAAGCCTTAGAATATGCTGTCCCCAGTGCCCAAGATGCCCTCCTGTTCCTCTCTTCAGAGTCAGCCTGGGCACATTCAAGAAGCCTTCCTGCCCAACTGGGTGGCTCAGTGGTTGGGCATCAACCTATGAACCAAGAGTTCTCGGTTCAATTCCCAGTCAGGGCATAAGCCCGGATTTCGGGCTCCATTCCCAGTGTGGGTTATGCAGGAGGCAGCCGCTTGGTAATTCTCTATCATTGATGTTTCTGTCTTTCTCTCCCTCTCCCTTCCTCTCTGAAATCAATAAAAATACTTTTTTTTTCTTTTTTTTAAGAAGCCTTCCCTACCACCTCCGCCTTCCCTAACTGGGTGCTGCCATATCATCCACTACCTGCCTGAGATAAAACTGACTCCACTGTATGAATATTGCCCCTTTACCGCCTGGCTCTCCCCCTTAAATAAGTTTCCTAAACATTCTGCCCTAATAAGACCTACATATTCTTCTGAATAAATAAGTGACCGATGAGTTGCTTGATAACATTACAATGTTGGGAGCACACAGACCCAGCCTCTAAACAACCCTGTATGGAAAAAGTTTGTGCACCAAGATGCTCTCTGATGACCCAAAAGTCAAACAACGCGGAAATAAATATGTAACATTCCTCTGCCATCACTGAAATATTGCGGGTACCAAGTGTAAAAGCTGGTGTTGACAGCCGTGGGCGGTGGGAGCCCGAGGTTCGCGCTGGGAGGGTTTCCGCCGGTTCCTGCCTCAGGCCAACCTTCTCGGTCCTCTGCTACGCACGCTGTCGCGAGTGACTGAGCTTTACGTCAGCCGGCGCCATGCTTTACGTTAGTCGGCGCCGTGACGTAACTTCCTGGCAGGGTTACTTCCGAGGCAGCCGCGGAGACAGAAGGCGCCGTCTTCATTTGCGGGTTCTGGCCTAGCGCGCGCCGAGGAGCGTTCTGGAGAAATCGGTTCCTCAGGGCCCGCTTCCGCCAGCCATACCCTCCGAGGCTG
>NW_005871974.1:112592-143151 GCF_000147115.1 Myotis lucifugus
CCGCCCCTCGGCCGGACGCGATGCCCGCGAGACCCGGGAGCCCCGCGCGGGGCCGGCCATGACCTGCTGGGCGGCCTCGCCCCCTCGCCGGGGCCGCGCCGCCGTTCAAGGCCAGGATGAAAAAGCTCCCGAAGCGGAGACAGAACGAGAAGTACCGGCTCAAGTACCTGCGGCTGCGCAAGCGCCAAAGCCACGGTGTTTGTGAGTCTCACGCCGCTCGGCCCGTCGCCCCGACGCCCGCACCCGCGAAAGCTTTCCCCCAACCGTCCCCTTTTCGGGGGGGCGGCGGTCATCTATGTGTTAGCCTTGGCAGTGCACGTCGCTTCTCGGTAGCCCCGTGTCCTGGGACAGGCCACGTCCTTCTGTAATCCTGATTCTTGTCTGTGAGATTGAATAACTACCCTGCGAGTTGTGAAGATTAAATGAGGGAAGGAAAGGCTTTGGTATCTTGCTGTGCCCGTATCTAGCCAGTATCCTTATAACCGTAACACTCTTGGGGATGCGTCTGGTTTTCAAGAGAACCCTGAGGACGAGGCACTGTTTTCAACATAACATCGACGCCCAGCGAGATGATGGGCGGAAGGGCGCTGTGTCGGAGCCCTGCCCGACTGGACACCGCGATTCAAGTTTCTTCATTACTTACCCGCCCCCCCCTCCAGCCTATTTCCTCTGCACCGGGCACCCCTTCCCGAAACAGTACATGCACGAAGCTTTCAGCAACGTAACCCCTTCCGACCTCCTTTGAGCCTCCCGTGTTCCTGCCCCGCTTTTGCTGTAGAGGCGCTGGGGGCCGGGGTGCAGGAAGGAGCTGTTTGCCAATGTCTGGCTCCGCCCAGGCTTGCTCGGTGTTTGGCAATAGGAGTGGAGTCCTCAAAGGTCCTCCCAGGTCGGGATCACCCACCACCTGACCTCTTCTTTCTACCCAAAACTTGGAAAATCCTTCAAGCTGTTTTTGGAAGCATAAGGACAGGTTTGGAAATGAGCACATTCATCCCCCAAACATTTACTTAGCACTTGCTGTGTGCACTGGAGAGAAGAAAAGTCCGATTAAGAGGATCGGATACCTTATCCCATCCCCCCACCCCCCACCCCCCCCACTTGTCAAAGGCACATAAAGCTTGGAGCCGCTGTTATTAGAAGGACTTTGGTTCCATTAAGTGTTACGTAAAGGTTTTGTGGAGAAAAGGGCTGTTGTTTTGAACATTCAGGGTTTGAGGTCCCACCTTGTGGAATGTCCAGCTTGGAGCATCCCCTTCAGGATTGAACGAATGAGTGAATGAATGAATGATGCTTGGGAAATAGATTGAGTCGTCAGTACAGGCAGACAGTACTTGGATAAGGAAGTTTAAGCATTTTACATACTGGAGCTGATTTTGTTCATCCCATTTTTCTCTTTAGGATTCATACTGCACGGGATGCTTTGGGTTAGGTTGGTTTTCTAAGCCCCTCGAAGTGAAAGTACTTGGGAATAGATATTCATATTTTTATGGGTTGAATTTAGGCATCTGTGGATTTAAGCCATATTCCCTTTTCTCTGCCAAAGGCTACCCTACTTAGGATGACTGTACATCTTGGTTTGCCTAGAACAGCCATAGTTTACCATATTGTTCTAGCGTTATCATTAATAGTGCCCCCTTTTTACTCAGATACCCCAGTTTTGATAAATTCTATAATTACCCTGACTCTATCCTTACCTACAGGTTCTTTTATAGTTTGCACGGTAGACTAGTTCTTCCTTCTTATCTAGCAACAAAGACTTCTTTGGTTTGAAATAGAACTCTTCTTCCCAGCATAATACTTTGATCTTTTATTCATTTTATGTGATTACTAGAGGCCCAGTGCATGAAATTCTTGCACTTGGGGGGTGGCCCTCAGCCCAGCCTGAGCCCTCTCGCTATCCGGGCTCCCACCACCACCACTGCGCTCACCAGCTATGAGCCCAGCTCAGGGCTTCTGGCTGAGCAGTGCTCCCCCTGTGGGAGCGCACTGACCACCAGGTGGCAGCTCCTGCGTTGAGCGTCTGTCCCCTGGTGGTCTATGTGTCACAGTGACCCGTCATTCTGCCGTACGGTCCATTTGCATATTAGCCTTTTATTATATAGGATATTTCTCTTTTTTTTTAAGGAAAATGCTGCTATTTGTGATGAAATTGCTCGTCTTGAGGAAAAATTTCTTAAAGCAAAAGAAGAAAGACGGTGAGCAGACTTCATTTTGTGTTCAGAACCTCAGTTTTGGTGATTGATATGGTGTTATCACTCTGGGGATTTCTCTCCAGTGGGAGTTTTGTGCATGGCACAGCCCGCTGGCCACTGATCAAGTAGAGAAACCTACAACCTGTGGTATTGGCTCCTGTTTACTCAGGTCGTGTTAGACCAATAGTGATGAGACAGCTCCTCTTCATCTCTCTGATAAAGCCCTCTTGCTCCAACTAATAATCTAATTATAACGTCACAATTATAAAAGAAACTCTCTTATTCTGCAAATATTTACTCTGTGCAAAGCACAATGAGTATATATACATCTGCAATTCATGGTATATGCCCTTCAGAAGCCTAATACCTTCCAGATGCAAAGAGATACACTGCAATTCTTTATCCTTGGCTCCTTGAGTATTCCCCTCTGGAACTTTATTATTCTCAGGGTCCAATAAGAATGTTATCTTTATGAGTACATTAATCTTTATATATAGTTCTGGCTTTCCCAGAACTTAAGTAAAATACTGACCTGAGATGAAAGGGAAGTTCATACATCTGCTTCCTCTCCTTCCCACCTAGGTACCTGCTGAAGAAGCTCCTGCAGCTGCAGGCTCTGACTGAAGGGGAAGTGCCGCCTGCCGCTCCTGCTCACAGCTCCGGTTTGCCCCTGGCTTATGGTGTGGCCAGCTCTGTGGGAACTCTGCAGGGAGCTGGGGCCAGTTCCGGGCCCAGCACTGGGGCTGAGGAACCATTTGGGAAGAAATCCAAGAAGGAGAAAAAAGAAAAAGGCAAAGAGAACAACAAATTGGAAGGTACCTCAGAGGACATATCAGTTGCGCCAGTGGCTCAGCAGTTACTGACAATGACCTGATACTAACTGGTAGACACACACAGCCACAGATATCCTTAAACTCTCATCTGGTCCTTAAGCAGCCCTCATAGCCTGTGAAAAACAAGTGGATCAGAGCCACTTTGAGTGGAAGAGTTCCAGTTAGACCTGGTCAAATGCGAAGGGAGCAGCTAAGGCTTCCACCTTCTTCCTTATCCCCAACTCTCTGGGTTGCCTTCAGTTCTGTCTTTCCTAGACGCAGGGGAACGACCGATGTGGCCTTTAGAGCACACTGCTGGCTTGGGACATTTCTGATCTTTAAAGTGAAGTAAGAGGCCTTAAAATGTTCAAGGCTTGCCTGGCTGGTGTGGCTCAGAGGTTGAGCATTGACCTATGAACCAGGAGGTCACATTTAGATTCCCAGTCAGGGCACATGCTGGGGTTGCGGGCTTGATCCCCAGTAGGGAACGTGCAGGAGGCAGCCGATCAACGATTCTTTCTCCTCATTGATGTTTCTATATCTCTCTCCCTTCCTCTCTGAAATCAATAACAATATATGTATTTTTAAAAGTACAAGGCTTTTAGGTCCTAAGCAGTAATATTAAAAGTGGTTACTGCTAGGTGGGTGGGTTAGAAAGATACTCAGGGCTTTCGAGAAAAGTCCCATATGTCCATTCAGTGAGTGTGTAGAACCAGGATTGGCGTATTACTCTTAGCACTTACATGTAAAGTTTTCCTTTCCCCTTAGCATTGGGAGGGGCCTAAAGTGGGTGACCCCAGATTTGCGTTTCAGTTCTGAAGAAAACATCCAAGAGAAAGAAAATGGAGGGAGGTGCTCGCAAGCTGGTTCAGCCCATTGCCCTGGATCCCTCAGGACGGCCTGTGTTCCCCATCGGACTGGGGGGTCTAACAGTATATAGCCTGGGGGAGGTGAGTGAGACCAGCGATGTACAGAGAGGAGAATCAGAAATATGGGAATGGGGTTGAGCCTTCCCTCCCTCTTCCCACCAGTAGCAGCCCCTTGCTCTTCCAGACCAACCCCAGAAAATCTCCAGTCCCTAGGACCAGGTTGGTTTTGTCTGCAACATAGCCTACACTCTGTGTGATTTGAGTCACTCTTTGCAGCCCCAAAGTGGTTCCAAAGGCTACCTATGGACCTCTGGATTCTCCAGTGACCTCAACTGCAGGTTGGGGGAATCTTTTTTATAGATCATCACCGACCGACCTGGCTTCCATGATGAGAGTGCCATCTACCCTGTGGGCTACTGCAGTACTCGAATATATGCCAGCATGAAGTGCCCAGACGAAAAGTGTCTGTATACCTGTCAGATCAAGGATGGCGGTGCACAGCCGCAGGTATTTCTCTTCGTAAAAATTTATCGAACTTTGTAGAAAACTGGTCAAGGAATTAAGTTGAATAGCCCTGTTACAAAAATACTTCCTTGGCAAAAATTCATATTAATATAATTTTGATCTAACAGTTTTTTAATAAATAGTCAAGGTATTTTGCAATTCAAAAAATACAGAAATTGAAATGGGGATTTGCAGTCAAATGGCCTATACTCCTCTTAGATGTAAAATGATATGGAGAATGATTTCACTTGTTTTTAAGATACCAGCTGCATTTGTACTTATAGGTGTAAGTAGATAGGAAGGGGTCTGGGCAGGCATGTAACCAATTAAGTGTTGACCTCTGGAGAGCAGTCAGGCCAGGAGTGTAGAATTGAGACAGTTGAAGGACTTTCTGTTTTCTTTGATTTGTGTGAATTTTAAATGGCACTGTAAGAAATTGTCCCCACCTCCTAGTATGGTATACATCAGCTTCAAGTTCCAGAGTAAAGAACAGTTACAGGAGTAGCATGACTTTCTCTCTACTACTTTTTCCTTGAAAAGTGCTCTCATGGCTTCTTTATCTTTCTCAGTTTGAAATCGTTCCTGAAGATGACCCTCAGAATGCCATTGTCAGCTCTTCTGCAAACGCCTGTCATGCAGAACTGCTCAAGGCCATTAGGGATACTATGTAAGTTGACCAGCAGCTTGAAGACAAAAAAAGATCACTTTGGTAGGGAGAGACTTTTTCTCTTGCTGTTAATGAGCAGAGATCCCCATTTTATCCAATGCTTCCTTTCATCCTTCAGATGTCTTAGCAGCTAGTCTCCAGAGTGTCCACGTCAAGAAAGCTTTCTCTGGGTGTTCATGCCCACATTCCATCCCTAAACCCATTCTCATCTCCCTCTAAGCGCTCGGATTAAAGTTCTCCCTCTCCTATTTAGGGGGAAATTAATGCCTGACCTGCTTCCATCTGGAGCTGACTTCTTTGGGTTTTCTCATCCAACCATCCACAACCTGATCCAGAGTTGTCCAGGAGCTCGAAAATGTGTCAAGTAAGTGTGGTCAAATCCATTCCCTTGAGAGACGTTCCATGATCAGTGGCCAGGGACCTAAACTGTGGTTCATTTGTACATTTACTGAGCCGCTGCTGTGCACAGCATGCTTGTTCCTTGACTGCCGTGCCTTAGTATTGTCTTAGCCTCTGGACAGGGAAGCAGAAGCCAGTACCCCATGTATGTCATTGTCATTTTTTGTGTGTACCATGACAGCAAAGGAAATCTGCAGAATAATGTGTCACTAAAGAAGCCTTTCTATCTTTTGAAAGTATCTTTTTTTAGTTCATATGTTATTAGAAACATAGTGGAGAGAGCTACAGAAAAAAGTACCTGGTCCCATTGGAGGACAGCATGGGCTGTGGCTAACAGACAGCTCTTGCTAGTGATCCCCTTTGATCCTGCAGTTACCAGTGGGTGAAATACGATGTGTGCAAACCTGGAGATGGGCAGCTGCCCCAAGGACCGCTGGAGAATGATGCAGCTGTAAGCTTTGAAGCCTTTCAGAGACAGATCTTTGATGAAGATCATAGTGATGATCCCATTCTGCAAGGTATCTTTTAATATTATCTTTCTGGTTTGAAGGTTTTCCGTATTTAGGCCCTCTTCATTCCTAGCTGAGTTCCCCAAATGTCTGGGCAGTAAGTGATTCAGGCTTTCACTGCTCCAGTCTTGGAGAGTCCTGAGCCAGGAGGACCCACTGAAGTCACAGGGCACGGCTGTGATCATAGTAAGGCAGGGCCCACTGAGAAACTAGGGTTTCTCATTTTCTACTGAGGTTAAGACCTGAGCAGAACTCCAGGGAACGGTTTACGATGCAGGACTAAGATTCCAAGTGGGATAAAGGGGATCAGGTCAAGGCCTTGGTCCTGCCTCTGTACCATGGATTCCCTACCATAAATGGAAGGAGCAATTGGAATTGGCACTGGGATCATAGGGAGAGCTTGAACTGAAAATAAGAAAACAATTAAATTCTCACTCTTTGCCTAATATACTACATAACCTTAGGCAAGTCACTTAAATCTATTTCAGCCACAGTAAAAGTAAATGTCCTATCTTACCCAACAAGGATGAAATTGGGCTGACAGATGTAAGGATGTTAAGGATTTAAAGGAATATATATGTATCTGATCAGCCTCCTGAGATTTCTAGGCAACACTGAAACTTAAGGAATTTTCCCCCCAGGATCCTTGGACCTTCCGGAGCTTCAGCCTACAGCCTTTGTGTCTTACCAACCCATGTTCCTGACAGATGAACCCTTGGTAGATGATCACCTACAGCACTTGAAGTCTCCATCGCAATGCAGCCCAACGCAGTCTTCAGATTGAACGAGAAGGGATCAGATAACCACATCATTTTCATCATGATGGTTTTAACTTCAACTAAAACTTAAAATATATGGAAAGAAGCAGCAATTTAAAAGTGAAGATTAAATTAACACATTTTGTCGTGGAGGTTCCCATGGTGACAGTTTTCCCTGAGAAAAACTTCACCTGCTTTATTTTTAGTAATAAATTTCTCTTGACAATTCTGCTTATTTTCATCTTGTCATCAGGATATGATCTGTTTTGCTTAGCTCTGCCTCAGGTAGAGTAAACTTAAGTCCTTTATTAACCAGAGAGAGAGATGGCTGCTGACGCATAAAGGAGTAAGACCCCGACAACCTTCTACCCTTGATTCTGATCCTAGTTCAAGGCATGTTAATTCCCAGCCCCTGCACTGGAAATGGCTGTTTTATTTTTGTGTCGGTGTCATCAAAATCAAGTCCTGCTCATCCCCAAGCTGGAGAGTCCAGCCCAAGGCACACTCCATCCCTTTCTTCACATGTACATACCCTTGGAGGGGACCAAAAGGTTATCTTTAACACTGTCTACATTCTCTTTGTGATTTCTTATTGGAGAATGTGCTTTTAACTAAGTACATTGAAACTGCATGGTAACACAGATATAGAAAGGATTAGGAATTGGCTCACAGGCTCCGTAACAGACTCACCCTGTCATTTCATTAACCCTGTAATAACTCTGCACTCGGTGCAACTGAATTGTCTGGACCCTGCTTATGGCATTAAGGTGGAGGCTCACCACCTCACCTCATCCTGACCACAACAGTCGGCTGGATGGGCAGCGAGGGCGTCCCAGTGAGGATCCATCTTAGTACCAGGGCTGGCTGGAATGGAGGAACAAAAGGACCCCAGGAGTAGAAGATTGGGGAAGGAGTGGTGAGAACTGGATTGTCACTGCGCTACAATTCATAACTGCTAACCGGGGACAACGCAAATGGGATTCAAATTTTATAGGAATGAATCTGGCCAGCAGAGGGAGGGGCCCAGCAGTGTTGAGAGCACAACACACGTCACTATAAAGTATCAGAAGCAAGTAACATTAATTTTACAACTCTTAGTTATAGCCTTTATATTTTGTATAGCTTTTACAGTCCAAGAATTAAGTATTATAATTGGGATTATGGAAAATCGAGGGTAGAGTTTTACTCAAAGCTGTTAATGTTTTAATACTTTTCTTTTGTAAGTTGCCTGAACATATCTGTACTTACACAGAAATGACATAGGCTGCTTTTATCATATAGAAATTATCTTTCCATTCCATTATAGCTTGAGTAAAACATATTAAAAGAAAGGCTCATTTTAAGAAAGACATTTTTTTTAATAAGTGTGCAGTTTATGCTTATTAAAGAGTGTTCACTTTGTAGTTTTCCAAGATCAGAAAGAACCCATTTGCTGTTCTTAAACTTAGGGAGTCAAGATGTGCATCGATTGAAACTTTGGTATCAACTATGATGTGTATACATGTATTTATAAAAATATCACACATGCATTCACATGTATGGGAATACATGGAATGTCAAATGTTTTTCCTATGGATCATTTTTAAAAACTTGAAAAATACTGCCTTATACTTAAAATATCTTTTCATCTACTGAATTAAGGATGTTTTGGATTTGACAACGTGCAATATCAATGAGAATGAGATAAAAAATGGGACTATACCTTGTTGGGAATGTAAACTGTTGATCCCTTGGGAAGATAAAGCTGTTGGTATCAAAATTTTAAATATATTTATCCTAAACCTGTTATTCCACATTAAGGGCCCTAGGGAAATTAAGTGTGGTGTGATGTTTGCAAGTAACAATTATCACAGTATTAGTGATACTGTGGAAAATTACAAAAAAATTGGTTGTCCACTAATGGGGAATTACTTAAAGAATGGGGCTCCCATCCCTGGCCATTGTGGTTCAGTTGGTTGAAAGTCATCCTATGCACCGAAAGGTCGCAGGTTCGATTCCCAGTCAGGGCACATACCCAGGTTGTGGGTTCAGTCCCCAGTTGGGGTGCATGCAGGAGGCAACCGATAGATGTTTCTCTCAAAAAAATCAACATTTTTTTAAAATGGGATTTCCACAAAATGTCACAATCTATATTCAATTTACATAGGAAAATTATTTTGTTAGAATAAGTAAAAAACATTAAAAATAATATCCAATTAGTGTGTAAAATATGACTCAAACAAATCAAGTGACTTTTCACCACAATATTAGTGTTTCTCTCCAAATGATGAATTTTGGGGTAATTTTTACTTATACTTTTTATTAGCGCCCAAATCATCTACAGTTGATTATAAATTTCATTTTTCAAACAGTAAAATGTTATTTCATTTGAGAAATAACCTGAGTTCCCATGGAATTTTTTAAATTTCCAACAAAAATAAATTTTATATGACTTCATTAACATATCCACTTCCTAATCCTCATTTTTCAAACTGTGTGCTGTAGGTGTTTGGGGATGAAAGGAACCTGAGCTTAACTATCTAGTTTATAAAGTAAAGTTACAGTAAGCTAAGGTTAATTTTTTTTTAATTTTATTTTAAAAAAATATATTTTACTGATTTTTTTACAGAGAGGAAGGGAGAGGGATAGACAGAAACATTGATGAGAGAGAAACATCGATCAGCTGCCTCCTGCACACCCCCTATTGGGGATGTGTCTGCAGCCAAGGTACATGCCCTTGACTAGAATTGAACCTGGGACCCTTCAGTCCACAGGCTGACGCTCTATCCACTGAGCCAAAACCATCAGGGCAAAGGTTAATTTATTATTGAAGAAGAATATTTTATGTTAATTTAGAGCAGCCTACGTGTGCAGTGTTCATAAAGTCTACAGTAGTGCACATAATGTCCTAGGGCAGGCCTTCACATTCACTCACCACTTACTTCACTGACACCTGGAGCAACTCCAGTCCTGCAAGCTCCTTTCAAGGTAAATGCCCTGGACAGATGTACCATTTTTTATCTTTTATACCATTTTGTCACTGTACCTCTCATATGTTTAAGTACACAAATACCACTGTGTTGAAACTGCCTACAGTAGTACAGTAACATGCTGTATGGGCTTGTAGCCCAGGAGCAGTAGGTTACACCATCTAGGTCGGTATAAGTACACTCATGTTCACATGACAAAGTGGCCTAATGAGGCATTTCTCACCCTGTATCCCTTCAAACAATGTGTGACTTACACTTTCATTTCTAACTTCTAATAGACAACATACAATTGTCAAGAGCCGTGAGCTGTTTTTAATCAACCAATAAATAGCATTGATTCTTAACAGTACACACAAGAGCCCTCTTTCACATTTGTCCCATGGGATTATTTTTCTAAATACTTATCAAGTAGCTTCACTTCCAGCCTCACTTTTTTCTTCCATCTGGATTATCGTTTTTATAGTTAAAACTCGTACCTTTAAAGAGCCAACATGTATTTTTTCTTTGTTACTCCTCACTGGAGGATATTTTTTCCATTGATTTTAGAGCGAGTGAAAGGGAGGTGGGAGGGAGAGAGAGGAGAGAAACATCCATGTGAGAACCACATTAATTGGCTGCCTCCCACACAAGCCCCAATCGGGGCGGGGAACCTGGAACCCAGGTATGTGCCCTTGACCAGGATCGAACCCATGACCCTTGGGTTCGTGGGCAGATGCTGGCCAGGGCCTGAGATTTATAATGATCTCTAATGACCTGCTTGCTCCTCAGTGACCTCCAATGTCACATCTTTCTAAGCTGGTGATCCCCAGGACCTGTTACTGGCAGCCTGAGCATCGTCTCTACCACACTTCATTCACCTTTCTCTTCATTCCTAAGGCTGGCCTCAGCACCTCCCCAAATGCCTACACATGGTTCTGCTTTGTTAGCTTTCACCATCCACATTATCATTATTGGTACTGAAAGAGCAGAACTGTATTTGGCTTAGAGGGAAACATCTAACACCTTGTCCTCTTACACCCAGAACTGAGGAAACGAGGGTTGGAAGAAACTTCAAGGCCATGTGGGCCAGCTAGATGTTTCACTCCCAGTTATGAGAAGTAAATGACATTGAGGTTCAATTTGCTTGTAGGTTGGCATGAGTCCAATACAGGCACAGCCCAACTAGAGGACAAAAGGCAGGCATTTCATTGTTCACCAGCCCTGGCTCCTCTCATAATACAGGCTGGCTGGGAACGCTCCAATGAAGTTTTTCTGTTAATTGCCTTTAAAAGCAACAGTTGTCATCATTTAAACTCCTAAATGCCCAAATCTAATTTTTAAAACATGCAATACCTGACTATTTAGTCATGGCACTGACCTCTTTTCCCTTAGATTGTCAAATTAAAAAAAAAAAAAATCACCCAACAGCCAACACAATAATAGCTATTGGTGTGAATGAATCAAAATTAAATCTACTTTTTTGTTGTCATTTACTTATGTCTAAGATCTGATCCTACTGCACTAAATCATCGCAGCCTTACTGTGATGTCCAGGCATCTGGTTTGCAATTAAAAGCAATGAAGGGAGGGGCTGGCAGGGAACTCTTGGGGTCGTATAGGGGACACCGTTTATATTCGCAAGGCCAAGTGGCCCAGGCATAGCGGAGAGCGGCCACGGCGCCAGGACAAGAACTGATATTCAGGGCCAGGGTCTGGGTGGAGGAAGTGTTCACGGGAGCTGGAAGCCACTTGCACTGATGGTCACCACAACACGAGATCTAATGAGAGAGTCATAAATAGGAAGAGTCAGGTCAGGTAGAAGGATGCTCCTCGAGGCTGGGAACTGCTCTTTGAGACAGACTGTAGGGAGAGAAAGCCACTTTGGGCCAAGGACCCACTTTCTACAGCGACCAGAGCAAATCTGAGTCAGTCTGGTCACTACAGCCACCGGTTGACAATAAATGTTCATGTGATGAAATAAATAACTCAACCAACAAAGCATAAACTACGGGGGGAGATGGGGAAGCACCATCACATCCAGCATTTGGGGAAGGCTCCCCGAACATCCTTGCGGTCACCCTCCTGACAAGTGGTAAAGCTGCTGCTCCCTGTGGCCCTGCCACGGAGCTGAGGAACGAGGGAAGGGCACAAAGGAACTTTGGATAACGAGGCCTTAACTCAGCAATCCCGGGAAGGGAAGATAAATGATCCAGTGCCCAAGCTTACATTCTGACTGCAACTGTGATTCTGGGTCCAGATGATGGACGGACTGCCAGATACTGATGAAAGTGGAGACAGAATGCAGAAGCCCCCTGGGAGCTAGAATTCCCCTAACACCCAGAGCCCAGAAGCTAAGTGGCATGAGCACTGACCAAGCACCGGGTTCCAGAGAAGCTGCCCTGGATAAACGCCTGTGTGACTAAAGTTGGTTTAAATACTCTTTCCTCTCCTCCGGTGCCCTCTTTCCAGATGCCCCCAACCCTAGCAATGGCCTCTTGCTTCCCAGACACTCATGTAAATGTTCCATCTACAGAAGAACCTCTTCAATCAACAGCCCCAGCACCACTGTGGGATGATCTTTAGAAGAAAAGTACTTTCATTATAGAAATTCACACCAAGCTCCAAATCACCAGGTTTAAGCCTCTTATAGGAGACACTAAACTCAAAAGGATATCAGAATTTAGGATGAAAGAGACATCTAAGGATGAGGGGAATATTCTGGAGCAAGGATCCTTTCAACAGGCAACCTGCAAATAAAGCTGCAGGGCCTGCCCAGAACAGAGATGGCTGCTTTGGAGGGAAAATACAAAAGGAGTATCATTTAAATATGGACTCGTTTTCCCTTCCTTGATTGTCCTATCAAAACTGCCTCTAAGCCAGCGACTGTCTACCGGTGTGCCGCATGAATTCTTAAAGCATGCCACACTGACTATTAGTCAGGGCACTGACCACTTTTCGCTTGTCAAATGCGGAAATGACAACGGCCAACACAATAGCCATGTGGTGTGAATGAATCAAAATCAGACCTATTTTTTGGTCAGACTGGGAAGAAAAGAAGGATTTTAGTAATTAGCTGAGGTGTGCCATGAGATGAAAAGGGTTGAAAATCGCCGCTCAAGGCAAATAATTAAGGGCTGTTTATTTGCCCCTCTTAGATAAACTCAGCCCCCCACCAAGCAAGCCCTGCCTCGCAGTTACGTTAAATTGAAGAGGTGGGCCTCACCGGGAGGAAATCCTGATACTGAATCCCCATTCAGGAGGAACCCCCATTGTTTCTGCTGTTCTCACCTCAAATATCTCGTGGTCCTGCCTCTGCACCTCAATGTGCTGGGAGTACGTGAGGCTGAGCAGCCCCTTGTTGGCCAGGAGCTCTATCTTCTCAGGCAGTGGTCCCTGGAAGGTCACCTTCTTCTCCCCATAAGCCACAGCTCGGGCCCCCAGGTGCAGCCGGTAGGCCACGGTCTGCTTATCTCGAGGGTGGATGCTGCAGGACAAAACACAAGTACTGAACTTTGGGTTTGAGCTCAATAATAACCAGATTTTTAAAAAATGTACTTTTAGCCGAAACCGGTTTGGCTCAGTGGATAGAGCGTCGGCCTTCGGACTGAAGGGTCCCAGGTTCGATTCCGGTCAAGGGCATGTGCCTTGGTTGCGGGCACATCCCCAGTGGGAGATGTGCAGGAGGCAGCTGATCGATGTTTCTCTCTCATTGATGTTTCTAACTCTCTCTCTCTCTCTCTCCCTTCCTCTCTGTGAAAAATCAATAAAATATATTTTTTAAAAAAATAAATTTAAAAAATGTACTTTTATTAATTTCAGAGAGGAAGGGAGAGGGAGAGAGAAACATCAATGAGAGAGAATCATCGATTGGCTGCCTCCTGCATGCCCCCTACTGGGGATCAAGCCCACAACCCAGGCATGTGCCCTTGACCGGGATTGAACCCGGGACCCCGAAGGCTGACACTCCATCCACTGAGCCAAACCAGCTAGGGCAATAACCAGGTTTTTTAAAAAGGAAATAATATACAAACACCCCCAGAAGGTGAGAATAAAGTTGGCTGAGTCTAATAGCCAGTGGCTGGTCAGCTTAAGAGAAATGGTGAGTGGTAATCACAGCTGGGGCTCTGGGCCGTCTATGGGCTGGAAACCTTGAATAATAGATGACTTGGAAGGAAGAAATAAAAGGAGGGAAAGAAGGAGGGAGGGAGGGAGGGAGAGAGGTAGGAAGGGAAGGGTGGAGAAAGCGAGGGAGGGAGGGAAGGTACTAGAACTAACCAAGGAGAGCTAACTCATAAGACTATTCCAAACAACAGAGCCTGTGTTTCATCTGAACCATCTATTCATTACTTGGTCCCCTCCAGGGTTTATCTGTTCATTCAATAATTATTCATTCATTATGGATTAGAAAACTGTGGTACATCTACACGATGGAATACTATGCTGCTGTAAAAAAGAAGGAACTCTTACCATTTGCAACAGCATGGATGGAACTGGAGAGCATTATGCTAAGTGAAATAAGCCAGTCAATGAAAGAAAAATACCACATGATCTCACTCATTCATGGATAATAGAGACCATTACAAACTTTTGAACAATAATAGATACAGAGGCAGAGCTGCCTCAAACTGATTGTCAAACTGCAGTGGGAAGGCCAGAGAGGGTTGGGGGGCAGAAGGGAGGGGAGTAAGAGATCAACCAAAGGACTTGTATGCATCCATATAACCATAACTAATGGACATAAGACACTGGGGGGTAAGGGAGGGCAGGGATTATCAAGGGCGGGGGGTGGGGGAAGGACACATATGTAATACCCTTTGCAATACTTATTATAATATTTTTTTTTAAAAAAGAATAAAAAAAAACAAAAAAACAAAACAAAAAAAAAGGTCCCAAACTAAAAAAAAAAATAAATAAATAAAAAAATAATTATTCATTCATTAAAAAATAAACAAATACTAGTTCAAGCTCCTAAGATAATCCAGACACTGTGCGTTGGGCTGCACTGAAACCCCCTTGTATCCTGTGCTAGCTAGCATGTGGTGGTCATCGGGACCACTCCCAAACACTCCACTGCTCCTCCTCTGAGGCCGTGGCAGAATCACGCTTCCCTCTCCCTGAAGCTGGGCATGGCCACGCGACTGCGGGTGGACAATTTAACGTGGGCAGCAGGGTCTTGTGTTGCTTCCAGGGAGAGCACTCAATTGCCAGTGTGGGACTTTAAGGTGACCGTGGAGGGACAGATCGACGCGGGGCCTCTGTTTCTCTGGATCTGTGGACGACCACGATGGCAAAGCCTCTCTGCTGACCTCTGGACATGGAGCGTGAACAAGAAATACATTTTTGTTGCATCAAAGCACTGAGATGTTGAGGGTTCTTTTTTTAATTATTACTACAGCACATCCCAGTGTAAATGACTCTAGAGCAGTGGTTCTCAACCTTCCTAATGCTGCAGCGACCCTTTAATACAGTTCCTCATGTTGTGGTGACCCCCAATTTCATTGTTACAAATTGAACATAATTAAAGCATAGTTGCCGAAACCGGTTTGGCTCAGTGGATAGAGCGTCGGCCTGCAGACTGAAGGGTCCCGGGTTCGATTCCGGTCAAGGGCATATACCTGGGTTGCGGGCACATCCCCAGTGGGAGATGTGCAGGAGGCAGCTGATCGATGTTTCTCTCTCATCGATGTTTCTAACTCTCTATCTCTCTCCCTTCCTCTCTGTAAAAAATCAATAAAATATATTTAAAAAAAAAAATTAAAGCATAGTGATTAATCACAAAAACAATATGTAATTATATATGTGTTTTCCGATGGTCTTAGGCGACCCCTGTGAAAGGGTCGTTCGACCCCCAAAGGGGTCGCGACCCACAGGTTGAGAACCGCTGCTCTAGAGACTGCTTCTAGGGTCCAATCCTGAGGCCATCTACTCTCTCTCCTCTCACAAGTGAACATCACAGTGAAGGCCACAGATAAGGAACGTATGATTATTCAAACAAAGCCCAAGAGGCACCCATACCTGCCGAAAGGCGAGGTCCTGTCACCGAGGTCCATAGCTACAGCCATGAAAGTGTTGGGCATCCTTTGGTTGGGGACATAGCCAACGTCTGCTGTTTGATGCCAACGGATCTGGGGAAATCGATCATCTGAGTCTTCATTAGACAAAACTGCAGACAACTGGGAAGCAGAGAGATGGCTGCGTCAGAATTTTATTGCAGCAGAATCCTACACCGGAGTCTTTTCGCAAGCAAACCCTGGTTCTGCTTCATTCATTTGTTCAGAAGTTCACTCAACAAGTATCTCCTGAGCTTCTCACTGTTGTGGCAGAATCCTTCATCCCACCTGCCACAGTGTAACTCGGCCACTGCTCTCACCACGATGCGGAGTCGATGTCTCCTCCCGTGGAATCTAGGCTACGTGTGTGATGTTCTCTGACCAATGGAATGCTCAGAAATGATGTTGGGCAGCTTTCAAGTTTTTGCCTCAGGAGCCCCTGCCTTCTGCTTTCATTCTCCTCGGACCCTGAGATGGCCGGTAAAAAAAAAAAAGTCTAGCTGCCCTGCTGGAGGAGTGATGTAGAGAGAGGGGCCTTGGACACTGGAAGATCATGAAGGAGATAGGCATTTTGCCCCAGCAATCCCAGCAGAGGGGCCAGTGATGTGGATTCTAGATCCTTACGTTCAAACTGCAGCCACAGAGCTCGCCCGCCGATGTCACATGGAGCAGAGGGGTGCCATCCCACTGAGACCGCCTGGCCAGCCCATGGAGGCCTGAGCGGAACCAATGGCTGATGTTTTAAGACACTGTGTTTTGGGGTCGTTTGTTGCAAAGCAGTAGGTGATGGACACACCTGCGTACAACATAGGGCTAGGCAGTGTTTGTAGGAAAGCAAAGAGGGACCTGTCTTTGAGCATGTGGACAAATTGCATCAAAGGTCCCAATTATTTTTTTAAAATATTTTTTATTTTTTTAGAGAGAGAAAGGGAGGAGGAGAGACAAAGAGAGAGAAACATCCATGTGAGAGAGGTACACTGATTGGTTGCACAACCCTGGCCCTTGTCAGGGTGTGCCTGCAACACTGGTACGTGCCCTTGATAGGAATCGAACCGTGGACCCTTCGGTCTGCAGGCTGATAGGCTATCCACTGAGCCAAACCAGCTAGGGCTAAGGTCCCAATTCTTTACACCTTCCTATATCCACACCCTCTTGTCATATGGCTCTATGGCTTCTCCTATTAAGAGGAAAAGTGCATTTCCCCACCACCTGATTCTGAGCTCAGCCACGTCGTTTGCTCTGGCCAATCGATGAAACAGAAGTTACGGTGTGTCCAGTCCTAGCCTCGCCTCAAGAGACCTAGCATGGGAGAACCAAGATGGCGGCATAGGTAAACACCGGAGACTGCTGCCGCAAACAACCACTTCAAAAATACAACTAAAAGACGGAACAGACATCACCCAGAACCACAGGAATGCTGGCTGAGGAGAGACTCTTCAACTAGAAGGAAAGAGAACAGCAAACCGAGGCTCAGAGGAGGCGCAGTGTGGAAAATACAAAGGTACCGAGGTGCGCGCGCAAAGCGGGCTGGTGGCTGAGGGCGCGGTTGTCGTTTTCAGTCAGGAGGGAGTCTCAGACTCTGGGCTCCAGATCCGGGCGAGTCTCTAGGGACCCAGACTCAAACGGGAGAAGCGGGATTGGCTGGCATCAGTTGGAACCTGAGGGCAGCTTTCTCTCCGAGGTTTGCAGCAGCTGCCGGGGTTCTGAGAAGCAGAGCCTCTGGGAACGGGACTGAGAGCGGCCATAACTGCTCCCTCCGCCCGCCCTGTTGGACCTGCCCCGCCCAAGCCCTGCACAGAGCCATTTGCCGGATCGCCTCAGGCAAAGGCTAGATTAGCACCTCCCCAGAGGACAGAAGTTTTCCACACAGCTGATTCTCACAGCCAGTCAGCCTGGTGGTCAAATCTCTCAGTATTAACTAAAAAAATCAAGGCTTAACTAGAACAAGACTGCGCACAAAGACCACAAGGGGGTGCACCAAGAAAGCATAAAAAATGCGGAGACAAAAAAACATGACAGAAATGGAGGATATGGAGCTAAAAAACGCAATTTTGAGGGCTTGCAATAAACTTGTGGAGAGCCTCACAAAAACTAATGAGACCCTCGATGCTACGATAAAGAAACTAGAAATTAAGCATACATGGACTGAAATAAAGAATATTATACCCAATAGCAGACCAGAGGAGCGCAAGAATCAAGCCAAAGATTTGAAATTCGAAGAAGCAAAAAACACCCAACCGGAAAAGCAAAATGAAAAAAGAATCTGAAAATACGAAGATAGTGTAAGGAGCCTCTGGGACAGCTTCAAGCGCACTAATATCAGAATTATTGGGGTGCCAGAAGATGAGAGACAGCAAGATATTGAAAACCTATTTGAAGAAATAATGGCAGAAAACTTCCCCCACCTGGTGAAAGAAATGGACTTACAGGTCCAAGAAGCGCAGAGAACCCCAAACAAAAGGAATCCAAAGAGTACCACACCAAGACACATCATAATTAAAATGCCAAGAGCAAAAGACAAAGAGAGAATCTTAAAAGCAGCAAGAGAAAGAGACTCAATTACCTACAAGGGAATACCCATACGACTGTCAGCTGATTTCTCAACAGAAACTTTGCAGGCCAGAAGGGAATGGCAAGAAATATTCAAAGTGCTGAATACCAAGAACCTACAACCAAGATTACTTTATCCAGCAAAGCTATCATTCAGAATTGAAGGTCAGATAAAGAGCTTCACAGATAAGGAAAAGCTAAAGGAGTTCATCACCACTAAACCAGTATTATACGAAATGCTGAAAGGTATCCTTTAAGAAGAGGAAGAAGAAAAAGGTAAAGATACAAATTGTGAACAACAAACATGCATCTATCAACAAGTGAATCTAAGAATCAAGTGAATAAATAATCTGATGTACAGAATGAACTGGTGATTATAATGAATCAGGGACATAGAAAGGGAATGGACAGACTATTCTTGGGGGGGAAAGGGGAATGGGAGATGCGGGAAGAGATTGGACAAAAATCGTGCACCTATGGATGAGGACAGTGGGTGGGGAGTGAGGGCGGAGGGTGGGGCGGGAACTGGGAGGAGGGGAGGTATTGGGGGGGGGGGAAGAGGAACAAATGTAATCTGAACAATAAAGATTTAATTAAAAAAAAAAAAAGAGACCTAGCATGGTTCCACTCACTCTTTTGCATCTCTGCCAGCGCCATGAGAATGGCATACCCGGGCTAGCCCGCTGCTCTCAAAAGGAGGCTGACGGCTGTGGGACAGAGCGGCCTCATCTCAGCCAACCAGCCAAGCCTGGCCTGCAGCAGAGCCCCCAGCAGACCCACCGAGACAGGAAAGTGCCCAGTGGGGCTCAGCCAACGTCAATCAACCCCCAGCCACTCCAGTACGTGAGCCATAATCATCAATGCTATTTTAAGTCATGGATTCTGTATGCATAGCTGAGTACACAGCATTTGCTTTCATCTAGATTAAAAGTGGATCGATTCCTATTCTTGCAAAGGGCAGAAGCTCCAGAAAAGTTACTACAATGCACGTGGTCCCGCTATTCCTTCCTTCTCTGATGCTTGTATCACCCTGTCCTCTGCTTTAGATAGAGCCTTATGCTTAGCCTTAGTTCCAGCCAACTCGAGGCATCCACCTCTTATCTCTCTTTATAAGCCATGACCTAACAGTAGGCCAAGCTGGACATTGGAAAACAGCCCGGGTGAGCAACCACATGGCCATTGTAAATGCCTGTCCCCATCAGAGGAGCTGCATTAGGAACAGACTGTTTCTCCCAGGCTCGTTACTCACATGGCCCAGGAAACTCCCGAGACCATCCCTACAGATGTGGCCGCACTCTGAATAGAGGGCATTTCCTGCCCCTGGAGTTGTTCCAGAAAGAGTAGGAGGTCATCAGGAAAACACTGGAGAGGCTGCAACCGTAGCAGAAGGGATATGGGATGAAGGGCATGGGGACAAAAAGGGGCCACATACTAACCCGGCCAGCTCAGGAAGGCCTGCATGGCGGCCTTACACACTCAGAGGCTTAGAGTAACCACACAGATGGTCTGAACATAAAACTTCCCAACTAAAAGCGCGTCACGGCGGGTAGTCCAGTCCCAGGCCTGTAGCTCCCTTGACAAAGGTCAGTCTTTACCTGAGGTGGGCCTGTCCACTGTCTTTCTGCATCTAAGATAACAGACCTTTGAAATGTCAGCGTAATCTCCTTGTCCAGACCCCTTACGGCACACCTACCGCACCAGGCAGGACACCACGGAACCCCTCACTGTCTCTTGTTCTCCACGTGCCGCCTCCATGTACACGTTAGTTAACTATCCTGCACCCACCCATGTAAAAGAAGCGTCTTTCCATTTTACTCTTTACCCAGTCCTAGAGCTTTCCCCGCTTTGCTTTCTCCCACCGCCTTATCCTGCCACTAACGAATTTCATGTAACTCCCTTCCATCTGCTTTGATTCCAATACAGTGGGGCCTTGACTTACGAGTTTAATTCGTTCCGTGACAGAGCTCGTAACTCAAATTACTTGTATGTCAAATCAAAAAGTGAACGAGTGAGCCGAAACCAGTTTGGCTCAGTGGATAGAGCGTCAGCCTGCGGACTGAAAGGTCCCAGGTTCGATTCCGGTCAAGGGCATGTACCTGGGTTGCGGGCACATCCCCGGTAGGAGATGTGCAGGAGGCGACTGATCGTTGTTTCTCTCTCATCGATGTTTCTAGCTCTCTATCTCTCTCCCTTCCTCTCTGTAAAAAATCAATAAAATATATATTTTTTTTTTAAAAGTGAACGAGTGAGACACGTGATGCTGGGCTGATGTTGTGGCTGAACATTTCTTATATGGACAGTATGATGTGGGATGTAGGTGATATTTCCAATTCTCTTATTAAAATCTCTTATGCAAATTGGCTTTAATCGATGAAATGATAAAAGGTAGTGGAGCTTCATAATAATGGAATGTCATGAAAACTAGAAAACTGGATTAAAAGATCCATGAGTCACCCCACTTCTTCCCACAAGACACCCAGAAGACTGAAGGTGGAACCATATTCACCCGTCAGTGCCGGGATGGGAATCGCGCTAACAAAGCTACCAGAAAGGTCTAGGGCAGCGGTTCTCAACCTGTGGGTCAAGAGCCCTTTGGCGGTCGAACGACCCTTTCACAGGTGTCGCCTAAGACCATCCTGCATATCAGATATTTACATTACGATTCATAACAGTAGCAACATTACAGAAAATAATTTTATGGCTTGGTCACAACATGAGGAACTGTATTTGAAGGGCCAGAAGGTTGAGAACCACTGCTCTAGGGTAAGTACCAGCGTGCCGCACAACAGGGAGAAATGCCAACAACAGTCACTCATGCCAAGGAAGTTTCTCAAAATGGCAGTTTTGCCGAGAATTCCTGCAGCAATTCTCCACTCCCATTTCATTGATTGCACTAGTACATACTGGCCACATGGGGGCACCAGCACACTCCACAACCAAATGGTTTTTCCTAAGGATACAGCGGGGTGCTGTTCAGCCTCCTATGGTGATTAGTAGAAATGCTGCTGCTTCTGAAGGCATGTAATAGCCAAAGAATAGAAAGGTGGCCACATCCAGAGGGCTTTACAAATAACATACTGCACTTTGCAGTCTGTTCCACTCCAAACCCCTTCTAAGAAAGCGTCACAGGGACTCCTGCCCCCACCATGCTTCAGGTCACCTCTCCATGAATAATCTCTGACACATGCGTCTGGCCCTGGTCTATCTACTGAGCTTGAGTCCTGCATCGCTAACTGTGCTCCAGTTCCTGCAACCATCACTTCAAACCCAGCATTCATCTTTTCTTACAGACCACTGTCCCTCCAGATTTTCTGGCCTCTCTCATTAATAAAAACAAACACTGCCCAGCCGGCGTGGCTCAGTGGTCGAGGCGTTGACCTATGAACCAGGAGGTCACGGTTCGATTCCTGGTCAGGGTATATGCCCCAGTTGCGGTCTCAATCCTCAGTGTGGGGTGTGCAGGAGGAAGCCAATCAATGATTCTCTCTCATCACTGATGTTTCTATCTCTCTCTCCCTCTTCCTTCCTCTCTGAAATCAATAAAAATAATAAACAAAAGCAAACACTAACTTTATCTGACATGTGCCAAGCTTTACATGGATTAACTCACTAACACTTAAAATAACAAAGAAGTTTGATATCTTGTTCAAAATCGCATAGCTAAAGAAGTGCCGGACCTGGGATCGGAATCCAGGCAGGCTGGCTTCCATCTGAAGGCAGCTGTGATCCGGTATCTCCCTTTGAAGGCAGACGTTGATAGTCTCGGTATTCCACATGTGACCAACATATTTTTGTTGATGACATCAAGCTAAGCCCAGAGGCTAAGGGGATTCAACTAAACTGGAAGGCCTCGGTGCCAGGACAAGGCCTCCGGTTCGTGCTGTTTCCAGCACCTCGCACAGTTCAGAGCACACTGCAAGCATTCAGCACACACTTCTGGGCTGAGCTGGCTGAAGTCACATTTAAATCAGCAAGTACACAGGCTAAGAGACCAAAAAAAGTACCTCAAAACCCAAATGTAGTTCCACCAACAGTAACTCAGAACTGTGACAGGAGTTGCTATTTTGATAATAATGAGCAGAATAATCTTGTTTCAAAGTCAAAATAAATGTAAGAAAGAAAATGATTGTAAAGTAGTTATAAGTGCAAAGAGTGTCTATAAAAATCTTTATCCAAAAAAAGTATGGTGAAGTAGGACGAGGTAGAGGAGATGGGTGGCTGGTGGGAAGGGAAACTGTGGCCATCCAGAGGCAGCTGTCGGGGAGTATTCTGTCCAGCTCAGATGTTAACGCCCATTCCCTCACTACGTCGTGAGTTGGATCTTGGTTTTAGAACATTTTACTTGTTTAATTTCCTGTGTTCCAGCAAAGTCAGAACTACCACCTTACTCAAACTTCGGTAAGTCACAGAGGCTTCCTAAGTGACACCCAGGGCGAGAGCTGCAGGGTAAGTAAAAGTTCGCTGGGAAAGTGTGGGAGAGAGAGATTATTTCAGGCAAAGAGCATGTGCCATGGGCTGGGAGTGAGAGAACGAGGTCCCTTCTAAGGAGTGGCAGGGATAACACCAAGTTAGGGAGGGTATGGGGAAGGGAACGTTCTCACACATCGTTGTGAAGGGTATACAGTCATACCCACTCATAAATGTCTACAGGGAACTCTGGGAACATGTTTAGAGCCTTAAAAAGTATTCAATTTAACCTAGCAGTTTCATTCCTGGGAATTTATCTTATGGAAAAAATTAAGCATGCGTGTGAGGATTTAGCTGCAAGGAACAGAAACATGCTGCTGCTTATAAAAGCAAAACATTTAAAGCAGCCTCAGTGCCCATTTATCAAGGCCCAGTTAAATAAATTATAATATAACCATCTTTCAGAGTACTCTGTAATCATTATAAATTGTGCCCAAGTCCTGACCGGTTTGGCTCAGTGGATAGAGCGTCGGCCTGCGGACCGAAGGGGCCCAGGTTCGATTCCAGTCAAGGGCATGTACCTTGGTTGCGGGCACATCCCCACTGGGGGGTGTGCAGGAGGCAGCTGATCGATGTTTCTCTCTCATTGATGTTTCTAACTCTCTATTCCTCTCCCTTCCTCTCGGTAAAAAAATCAATAAAATATGTATTTTTTTTAAAATGTGCCCAAGATTAGTATTTATTGGCTCAGTGGTTGAGCATTGACCTATGAACCAGGAGGTCATGGTTCGATTCCCAGTTGGGACATATGCCCAGGTTGCGGGCTTGATCCCCAGGGTGGGGTATGCGGGAGGCAGCTGATCGATGATTCTCTCTCATCAATGTCTCTCTCTCTCTCTCTCTCTCTCTCTCTCTCTCTCTTTCCCTCTCCCTTCCTCTCTGAAATCAATAAAAATATTTTTAAAATAAATAAATAGGTATAATAAATAAAATCTATTAGCATGAAAAATGTTCACAATATAACATTATGAGAAAGAAAAAGCAAGATATGGTACACTATTGTAGTATGGATCCTATTTCACAAATAATGAGCAGAAAAGTCTGCTTATTTCTGGATGGTGGAATTATAAATGTTTTTTAGCTTATCTTTTTCATATTTCTTTAATAAACATGCAGTACTTTTTTAATAGGAAGACATATTAGTTACTTCTTCACTTTTTAAAAGACTCACTTGTCCCCGCAGTGAACAGAGATGAATTAAGCCATACATTCAGTCCCTGACCAGCGGCTATGAGGGTGAAAGAAGAATATGGATTCCAGGAAGGAGATCTCAGTGGCACATCCCCACGGCAAGGTCCGTAGACCCTCCTCCCCTCCACACACACCTGCACAAATCCAAACGGGAAGAGGCGCTCCGTCTGCCCCTCAGAGCCGAGGTGGAAGGTCTGGCGCCAGTCCTCAATGAGCGCGGGGAACGTGCAGTTGTACAGGTCCCTGTTCAAATCGATGTTGGCCTCCCCTGGAAACAGTCCAAGTGGTGAGAGAAGTTTGGGGTAGAAGCAGAAATGGCCACACAATGCTCCCCAACCTCTAGCCCTGCCTTAGGAAGTGGGCCTCCCTGCAGTCTCTCTGGACTGGCCTTGCTCGGGCCGACAGGGGCATCAGCAAACATGATACAAGCAGGCTTGAAAAGTGCTTCAGTTTGGGGGTCTGCTCTCTCGATACACCTAGAACCCTGAAACTGCTATGTAAACAGTAAAAATAAGTCTGAGCTAGCTTGCTGAAGGGTGGGGGGCCACATTGAGAGCCACGGGGCCCCAGCTGGTAGACAGCTCCCAGCCAACACATGGGAGAGAGGCCAATCTAAGTCACTCGGCCATCAACCTGCCAGGTGGTCAAAGACACATAAAGATCCCAGCGGAAATTAGCCAAAGCAGCCCAGACAGAAAAACGACCCTGCTAGACCACAGAATAGGGAGCTAAATAACATTGCTTTTGTTGCAAGTCGCTAAATTCTAGGATGGTTTGTTATGCAGCCAGGCTAACTGACACGGTGGAGAAATAGCAAATCGAACACTCACCCTGGTACCATATCACGCCTTTCAGAGTCATATTATGTAGTGGATGGATCATGGCGTTCCAGAGAACAGAGTGTTTACTGGGGCCACTTATAGAAGCCGGTGAAGTGAACCTGAAATCGATAAGGCACACAAGTGTCAGGAGAGAGCTAGTGATCGATCACATTATGATCGCTCACGTGGGTGCCTCTCCAGCTTTTACTTGGGGCAAATTTCTGATGACAGCAACACAGGATTACATTGAACCGCTCTGCCTCACATGGACACGTGTGAACAGTCTCTGAATTTCACCTCCAGGTTCTTCCCAGGATAAGGGTATCAGTCAGTTTTCCACGGGTTCAACGTGGGCCACCCCAGTTTCCAGATCAGGTCATTAAAGCCACGAAGAGAAGTGTTTTATTACGAGTCTCACACACAAGGCAATAGGTCTGTTTGACTAGTCCTCCATGAATAGACACTTAGATCGTTTCAAGCTTTTTGCTTTTGTAAGCAACGCCACAATTCTCTTTCCTATAGCTTCCTCATTGCATGCAGACAAGTATTTCCTTAAGATCAACTCCCAGATCGGAAACGGCTGGGTGAACGGACACATTTTTTTTAAAAGGCTTTCAACGTGTTCCTGAGTTTCTCTGTAGAATGCCTGTAGGAATGTACACCCACTCCCCCACACCCTTGGAACTGTCCCTTCCATGTCCTCAGAGATCTGGGAGGCCTGGCTTCAGATGCCTCCTGCTTTACTGCAGGCAATTCCTTCTGCTCCAAAATGGAATGTCTTCACACAGGCACACCTTTACCCAAGCGAAACCAGGAGCTCAAGTCCACCCTCTTCCCAGAGGCCTTCCCAGGACTGATGAGACGATGTCTGTGAAGGCCGTCCACGTATCGTTCATCTCTACGTTAGCAGGACGATCAAAATTTTATTAGCCCGTCCTCTGACCCAAAGCCCGCACCACGTGTCCTTCCTGATCTAGCTTTCCCTCAGTGTGCTTTCCTAATCACTACACTACATATTTCTTTGATTGCACGTCTACTTGTTCTTCCTGTTACGGTGTTTATTCTGCTAAGCAATACAGCACAGTGGTTAAGAGCAGACGCTAAGGCCAGCCTTGCCACTTACGCGTGTGTCCATGAGCAAGTTACTAAAGCTCTCTCCGACTTAGTATCTTTTTTTTAAAATATTTTTTTTATTGATTTCAGAGAGGAAGGGAGAGGGAGAGAGAGATAGAAACATCAATGATGAGAATCATTGATCGGCTGCCTCCTGCACGCCCCACACTGGGGACGGAGCTCGCAACCCAGGCATATGCCCTGACCGGGAATCAAATGGTGACCTCCTGGTTCATAGCTCGACGCTCAACCACTGAGCCACGCCGGCTGGGCTCCGACTTGGTATCTTTTTCCACGCTATGTTAACAGTATCTACATTTCAAGAGATTGTTGTATTAAATGAGTTACTATATATAAACTACTTACAACATTTTTCAGCATAAAGCTTTCAGTAAGTATTAGCTCTAATTATTATTAAGAAAAAGACTCATAATTGCTTGTGCTGTTCTCAGATGGCTGTGGTGGTGGTGACAGTGAAAATAATACCTTGCCTGTGCACGGAACAAGTTAATACATATTTGGACACTCAGCACGTACTTCACCCCTCAAAGGAGACCGCGATTCTCCTCTTTTATCTAATTTCCTGGCAGGCTTTCTCCCAGACTGCGGGATGCTTTCTTACCCTTCCTTAGGGATCCCGCAGGCTTTCAGCGACCTTCCAGATGACCAGGCTTCAATGGGGGTCCCGCCCCATGAAGAGGAGATCAGCCCCACGGGATACTGCAGCGTGTCGTACAGGTTGCGCCCAAAGAGCCAGCACACGGCCGACATGTACTCGAAACTCCCATGGCCTAAGTTTTCTGTTCAGAAGAAGAGAGTCAGGTAAAGAGTAGAGGGATACAGATGGGTCTAGGTGAGAAGAAGGGGTGTGGTCCATCCCTTGTGTTCCTTGCTAAGAATTTCCAAAAGTAGGAGAAGATTGAGAGGCCATGATCTCATTTGCAGAGAACCAAAGCTCCCTGGCCAGGCGAGTGGACCCCCCCACCAACCCATGCTCCCCTCTCACCTACAGGTTCCTGAGAACCTCGGAATACGATTAGTCCTCCTCAACAGGTGAGGGCAGAAAGGCCATCAGGCCCCTCAACCACCTTCTCTTCACCTCTACCTTTCCCTCGCCATTCGTCCCCACTTAGCTCCGTGGAAAGAAATGAGCAAGCAGGGAGCATGTCGGGAAGAAATGTGTCTTTTTTCTACCCCATTTTATAGCTAATGGTCATGAAGACATGGGCAGCAGATAAGGGATGCAACATCTGGCTAAAAGAGAAAGCAACAAAAACCAAAACTGGTGCTTAAATGTTCAGCATAGAAAGCTCAGGTGTCCATACAGCCCAGTCACTAACACACACGGGAGCGGGCAATCCCATGTGGGAAGAAAGCTGATGAAGAGGGGAACGGGCACACACACACTCACCTGACAGGGTCATTCAACCCAGAATTTCCTAAGGAACTGCTATGTCTAAGGCACTGGCTTGGCACCACTCAAGATCCCACTTCAATCCAGTTCTGGCACTCAAACAGCTGAGAGTGTCATAGTGGGGATTCAAGTCAATTAAAATTGACGGAGCACCTACTAGGTGCCAGGCACGTCCAGATGGTGGGAGTACAGTAAGTAACAAGAAAAGGATCTCTCCTCATAGGTCTTATATTCTACAAAATAAGACATCTATTCAGCTGAGTAAAATATAGGACAAAATATGGTTAAGTGCCTCCAGAGGTACTAACGTGTATTAAGGGGTTTTAAAAAGAATGAATATAAAATGAAAGGCAGATCATAAAAATCCTAATAAAGACTGGCCTCCCCCGGCGCTTCCACAATACTCTACCAGTGGTTCTCAACCTTCCTAATGCCACGACCCTTTCGTACAGTTCCTCATGTTGTGGTGACCCCCAACCATAAAATTATTTTCGTTGCTACTTCATAACTGTAATTTTGCTACTGTTATGGATCGTCATGTAAATATCTGATATGCAGGATGTATTTTCATTGTTCGCGACCCACAGGTTGAGAACCGCTGCATGCATAGTGTTTCCCTGACCCTACTGAACTATTCGCTTAATTCACCCTATTCAGTGTCTGGACCTACCAGAGAGTCAGTAGATGTTTGTGGGCTGGTGTTGGGTGGTTGTGGGTGGCTGGTATGAAGCTGGTTTCATTGATGAGCAGGTAGAGAGAAAAGGTAATGAAGAGGAGCAGGGAGAGCCCTGGCCAGGGTGGTTCAGTTGGTTGAGTGGTATCCCATGTACCAAAAGGTCACTGGTTTGATTCCCGGTCAGGGCACATGCCCGGATTGCAGGTTCCACCTCCGATTAGGGTGTGTATGGAGGCGATCAATCGATATTTCTATCTCACAGATTATTCTCTCTTTCCCTTTCCCTTCCTCTCTCCCTAAAATCAATAAAAACATATTTTTTTAAAAAAAGAGGGAGAGAGGTGGGAAGTCTGGAAGGATAGACAGAAGTTGAATAAGCAGAGCTGGCATTCTAGGCAAAAAAGACAATATATTAAAAGGCACAGGAAAATGTTTAAAGTGTTGGACTGGAGCATAGATTATAAAAGGAAGCTAAGAGTGGGGGGAGGGGAGTAAAGAAGATGGAAAGCCCCTTGAGAATGAGATTGTGTGTAGGCAGAGCAGCCCCCCAAAAATGTCCACACCCTAATGGTTATAACCTGTGGCTATACCTTTCGTGGCTAAAGGGCTTTTGTGAATGTGATTGGGGTTAAGGACCTGGAGATGGAAGAGGGTCCTGGATTATCCAGGTGGGTCCAAGCTAATTACGTGAGTCCTCAGCGTCAGGAAGCCTTCCCAGCGGCAAGCAGAGAGATGTGACCACAGCAGAGGCAGGAGAGACACGAAGTGTGAGGAGGACTTGGCCTATGTGCTCCTCCCCAGATATCTCACTGCCTCACCTCCGTCAGGGTGTCACTGAAATGCTGCCTTTCTCACTAGGAATTCCACGGCCGCTCTAAACTGGAAACCACTACCTATCACAGACCCCAAGAGTCTGAACTGACTGCCTTCCCTGATGTATTTATTTAGTGTCATTAGCACGCATCACCCTCTAATGGTTAGAGTCTAACCCCGTGGTCGGCAAACTGCGGCTCGCGAGCCACATGCGGCTCTTTGGCCCCTTGCGTGTGGCTCTTCCACAAAATACCATGTGCGGGCGCACGTACAGTGCGATTGAAACTTTGTGGCCCATGCGCAGAAGTCGGTTTTCGGCCTGGGCAAGTCTATTTTGAAGAAGTACTGTTGATATTTGGCTCTGTTGACTAATGAGTTTGCTGACCACTGGTCTAACCTATCCCTCGATATCCCAAATGTATCTGGTGTCCGAGTTCAGAGAGTGAAAGGGGGGTGACAGCAAGGTATGCACCCCTTACCCAAATCTAAGTGATTCCTGAGTTTTGGATAACATGTGGTGAGAGTTCACAGACCAAAACATTCCTCCCAAATTGACCAAAATCAATTTAGTTCCTAAGTTCTTATAGGGAGAGCTCAGATAGTGTGATACGGAGTAACATCAGGTACTTCCCAGAAAGTTTACTGATTTTATTATTCATTTTCTACATCCCCCTGCTCTAGAATACCAGCTCCATGAGACCAGCTGTTTTTGCCTGTTTTATTCACTGCTATACCCCCAGCACCGAGGCCAGCGCCTAGCACATAGTGGGCACTCAAATAGCTGGTGAGTTAATTAATACTTGAATATGTAGGAGTCATTGAGGTTCCCGAGGTAAAGCATGGACAGACAAAACAGAACAGGGACTAGAGAGCTCACCAGGGGCCACACGGAGGAAGGAACTGGAGAAAGCAGAGACCTCGGGCGGGAAGACGAGGGAAAGGACGTACCACGCCAGCTAACAGGAATGTGCGGCTCCCAAAGGGGGCGGTCGGCAGGGTCGAAGGCTTAGAGGGATCCAGAAGGTATCGTGAGAAGGACAGGAGTCATTTTGAGGTGAATGAGTTGCTGAGATGGAAGCAGAAGACAGACAATAAAGGGCTAAAGGAAAGGCAGTGAGAAGAATGAGAAAAAGAAGATGTCCTAGAAAGTTTTAACAAAGCAGAGGGGAGAGCGGAGGCACTGTGTGAAGGGTGTCTGTTATGTTCCGTTTGGCTGTTTCGTTATAAAGGAAAGCTAAACTCTGAGAGTAGGGACTGCGTCTGCCTTGCTCACTGCTCTTCCCTTGAGGCCGCACAGAGAGCCACTGGGAGTGGGCGGGGAATAAAGATTTCCTGCTGGACGCACAGACCAGAGCCGGATGGGCGGGAGAAGGCCCCAGAGGAAGTGAGAGCCCGCATCAGGGGCAGCCATGAGAGGACCCCAGTCAGCTGTGTTCTGACACGGAAACACAGGAAGAAAGAGGAGGACAGAGCATTGAGGCACGGAGGAGGGGTGCTCGAGGGGTCACCCGGAGCGGTGTCGGGGTGCTCAGTGAGGCTGAAGGTGGAGGCACTGCTCACAGCAAGGAAGACGACTCGGCAGTGGAGTCTTGGGAATAAACGTATGGAATGGCTACCATCAGGAATAGGGTGAAGAGTCGATAAGAAATGAAAAAAGGCCTGGCTGGAGTGGCTCAGTGGTTGAGTGTCGACCATGAACCAGGAGGTCGCGGTTCAATTCCTGGTCAGGGCACATGCCTGGGTTGTGGGTTCAATCCCTAGTAGGGGGGCATGCAAGAGGCGACCAATCAATGATTCTTCTTATCAC